>NC_058084.1:114622137-114922137 GCF_014858855.1 Bufo gargarizans | reverse complement strand
AATATATAATATAATAAATAACTGAAAAGATATTATAATAAATAACGCCAGTTCATGCTTAATCCTCAATGGCATCTATTCTTATTCAGAATTTATTTTTAAATCTGTGTCCATGATTGGTTAACCATATATGGTACAACTCTTGTTAACAATGTTTCCTTCATATGACCCCCTTTGCTATCCGTGAATATAGCTTCTACTGATCCGGAACATCCCAAACCCTCTCTGGCTCCATATACGTATACATTATGTTCTCCCACCATCCTTGAGAAACACCTAAGGAAGACAAATACACAAGTGAATACAAAACACAAGACAAAACAATTAAAACCATCATGTAACGACACAAGTACAAATTAAAATAAGATTAAAACAACGATATGATCAGGTGATTATCAAATGCTGAAAAGGGGAGAAACTCAATCCTTCATTTAGGCCTTATGGGGTAACTGTGTTCAATACAAAAATCCATCTGGCTTCTTTTTGTGCCAGTAACTTTTTCCAGTTGCCTCCCCTATTGTTGATCAATACTCTGTCAATGCCTCTTACCTTCAGGAGCGAGCTGTCACAATTGTGGTGTATTTTGAAGTGCCGAGGAATGGTCTTAAGTCTTGTTGAATCCTGCTCCTCTCGAGGCGCATTAATTCCCAGGACATGCTCTCTGGTACATTTCTTCAGTTCACGTGATGTTAAACCTACATATTATAAATTACATGGGCAAGTGGCCACATAGATGACACCTATAGTACTACATGTTATAGCATGCGTGCTGTTGTACATCTTGCGGCCTGTGCCATCTGAAAAGGTAGTAGTCCTCACGATATTTGGAAAAGCAACACAGTTGCCACATGGACGACATCCCCATTTTGGTCCCTTGAGCCAAACAACCTATTTAGGTTGGTACCTTGGTAATGACTATGGACCAAAATATCTTTCAGTTTTTGTTCACATCTATAAGTCAAGGAAGGTATCGAAGGTAAGTAATTCTGAAGAGTTGTATCCATAAAGGAGGATAGTCAAATAATTCTTCAAAATATAAGTGACTTATCTATGCCCCGAAATGAACTAGGTAATGAATCTCACAATTCCTCCTTTAACCCCATCAGGACCCTGTCATTTCTCACCTTAAAGACCAGGCCATTTTTTGCAAATCTGACATGTCACTTTATGTGGTGATAACTTTAAATTCTGAGATTGTTTTCTTGTCACGCATTGTACTTCATGACAGTGGTAAAATTTAGTAAAAAAATAATTTTTATTCATAAAAAAGAATTCCAAATTTACAAATTTTTTTGAAAAATTAGCAAATTAGCAAATTTCTAGGTCATGGGGCTAGGTCATGTGATATGCTTATAGAGCCGGTCGATATGGCGGTTGATACGGACACGGCGATACCTAATATGTCTACTTATTTTTTTACTTTATTTGGGGAAAATGACTAGAGTTGAGCGGACAACTGGATGTTCGGGTTTGAAGGGTTTGGCCGAACTTCACAAAAAATTTCGAGTTCGGGACCCGAACTTGACCCCCAACCTTAACCCATTGAAGTTAATGGGGACCCGAACTTTTGAGCACTAAAATTGCTGTAAAAAAGTCATGGAAAAGGCTAGAGGGCTGCAAATGGCAGCAAAATGTGGTTAAGAACATGGCAACTGCTCTGCAAACAAATGTGGATAGGGAAATAACTTCAAATAACAAAAAAAAAATCAAAATAAAAAATAATAATCTTGATCTTGAAGGACGAGGTCCATATGGAGTAGGAGGAGAGGGTGGATGTGGCGGTGTAGGTGGAAGAGGCAGTGGAGGAGGAGGTAGCCAACACTGGTTTAAATTTATTCAATTTTTTTTTAAATTAGGGTACACCCCAAAACATTCTGAAATATAACCTGTTATAAACCCCTCCAGCTATGCTAAACAAACGTTCAGACAATACACTGGCTGCAGGGCAGGCCAGCACCTCCAAGGCGTAAAGGGCAAGCTTAGGCCATATGCCCAATGTGTAGACCCAGAAGTTGGAGGGAGCAGACCCATCAGTCTGTACGTGTAGGCGTGTGCACACATACTGCTCCACCATGTCTCACGTCCCCGTGATGTCTACGATCCAATTGGATATCTGCTCTATCAACTTTCGATGTTCTATTCTGCGTCTGCCATGTTGATCACGGTTAGCGGCGAATCAGGGTTCCACACCGGAGAGGGAGCATGAGAAAGGGAGACCACATCCAAGGGAGGTAAATGGCTGCAATGTGATCAAGCTGAAATGTGGGACAAAATATTAAAGCAGAAGGATCGAATGAAAGGGCCAATTAAAGATGAATTTTAGAAATTTCGGTCCCTGTTACCTATGCAGAGCAGGGGTTCATTCATGGCAAAAATTGTAAAATGTCAGCCGACATTGTAACAGAAAAATTTGTGAAATTTATTAAACTGTCTACTAGGTAGAGCAGGGGTATATCACAGCCAAAAATTGGTTAATGTCACCTGAAAATGTACCAGACAAATTAGTGAAATTTGTTTACCTGTCTACTAGGTAGAGCTAGGTAGAGCTTGTAAATTACTGGCCGGAAACTCTATGAAATGATCCCTCTTCCTCCTGTGCCACATCCTCTTCCATCATCGCTAGAAGCGTTTTTTCAAGGAGGCATAGAAGTGGGATAATAACGCTGAAAACAGCGTTATCGGCACTGGCCATGTTGGTGGAGTACTCGAAACAGCGCAACAAAGGACACAGGTCTCGCATGGAGGCCCAGTCATTGGTGGTGAAGTGATGCTGTTCCGCAGAGCGACTCACCCATGCGTGCTGCAGCTGAAACTCCACAATCGCCTGCTGCTACTCGCACAGTCTGGCCAACATGTGCAAGGTGGAGTTCCACCTTGTGGGCACGTTGCATATGAGGCGGTGAGCGGGATGACCGAAGTTGCGCTGCAGTGCTGACAGGCGAGCAGTAGCAGGGTGAGAACGCCGAAAGCGCGCACAGATGGTCCTCACTTTCTGCAGCAGCTCTAACATATCGGGGTAATTTTTAAGGTACCTCTGCACCACCAAATTCAGCACATGCGCCAGGCAAGGGATGTGCGTCAAATTGGCTAGGCCCAGAGCTGCTACGAGAATTCGCCCATTATTGCACTCCACTAGGCTGGGTTTGAGGCTCACTGGCACCAACCACTCATCGGTCTGTTGTTCCATGCCCGTCCACAGCTCATGCGTGGTGTGGGGTTTGTCCCCCAAACAGATACGTTTTAAAAATACCTGCTGTCGTTTTCCCCTGGCTGTGCTGAAGTTGGTGGTGAAGGTGTTACGCTGACCGGATGAGGAGGAGGTAGAGGATGAGGAAGCGGAGTAGGAGGAGGAAGCAACAGGAGGTAAAGAGAAGTGCCCTGCAATCCTCAGTGGTGTAAGGACATGCGCCAAACTGCTATCCGCCTCAGGCCCACCCACGACTGCATTTAACCAGTGTGCTGTTAGGGAGATATAACATCCCTGACCGTGTTTACTGGTCCACATATCCATAGTTAGGTGGACCTTGCCACAGATGTAGGGAAGGGATGGCTCGCCTGGAAATATTGTGGCGGCTGTGCACGATGTACTGTGGGACAGCCACCGCCATAAGGCTTTTAAAACTCTCTGTCTCCACCAGACGGAATGACAGAATTTCAAAGGCCAGTAATTTTGAAATGCTGGCATTCAGGGCCAGGGATCGCGGGTGGGTAGGGGGGTACTTCCTCTTTAGCTCCAGTGTTTGGGAGATGGAGAGCTAAACGCTTCCATGGGACATTGTGGAGATGCTTGGTGACCCAGGTTGTGGTGTTGCTGGCAGATCCTCTGTTTGCGGGGTGGCTGTTGCTACTGTCACTCCATAGGTGGATGAAGAGGCAGAGACTGCAGCAGAAGAGGAAGCAGGAGGAGGTGTTTACTCCACTGCAGCTCGTGCTTTGCACTTAGATGCCTGGTCATACAGGTTATGCTCAGGTTGAGAACGTTTATGCCTCGCTTCAGGCTCTGATTGCACTGCATGCAAACCACTCGTCTGAAGAACTGCCACGCCAGGTAACGCCTTGGAGCTGGCTTTGGTGTGCTCGGTCCCTTGCTGCATTGGACAGTAGCAGGCGTACTGTCTAGGGGACAGCCGTTCCGCTTTTGCACCCTGCTCCCTAATCTGCTGTGCTGGTGGCTCTGTGCGACCACCGCCTCTTCCTCTGAACTACACAGGTCACTCGCATGACCTTGATTCCATGTCGGGTCGAGGACCTTATCGTCCTCCACATCATCTTCCACCCAGTCTTCACCCTGCCCTCCTTGTCGGTCTGCACACTTTCGAAAGCCACAGCAGTTGGCACCTGTGTTTCGTTATCATCCGAGACGTGCTGCGGTGGTCATTCCATGTACTCATCTTGAAACATAAGTGGTTGGGCATCTGTGCACTCAATCTCTTCCACTTCTGGTGCAGGGCTAGGTGGATGGCCCTGGGAAACCCAGCAAGCAGAGTCATCAAAAAGCAGAAGAGACTGCTGCATGACTTGGGGCTCAGACTGCTTGGCTGATTTGCAAGGGGGTGAGGTGAAAGACTGATGGACATCGGCTGCAGGTGCCAACTCTGATCTTTCAGCAGGAGACTGGGTGGGAGACAATGTGAAGGAACTGGAGGCACTGTCAGCAACCCAATCTAATATCGCCTGTACTTGTTCTGGCCTCACCATTTGTAGAGCCGCATTAGGCCTGACCAAATAACGCAGAAGGTTCTGTAGCCTACTCGCACCTGAGGAAGGTGTTTCACTTGTGCGTGTAGCTGGCACAGACAGACAACGTCCTCTCCCTGCAACAGGAGCTCCACCAGCAGCACCACGACCAAGGCCTAGTCCCTTATTCGATGCTCTCCTCATTCTCTGCAAATTTAGTATTTGGCCCAAAATGGGTGTTTTTTTTTAAATAACAGAATATAACACCAGTATCTAACGCGTCTATTTCACACTGACAGATGCAGCAAAGGCTGCAAATTTATTCCTTTGCCCAAAATGGGTGTTTTTTCAAACCCAGAATATTATTGCAATATTTCAAGCTTGTATCACACATTGACGGATGCAGCAAAGGCTGCAAATTTAGTATTTTGGCCAAAATGGGTGTTTTTTTTTTATAACAGAATATGACAGCAGTATCTAACTCTTCAAACCCAGAATATTATTGCAATATTTCAAGCTTGTATCACACATTGACGGATGCAACAAGGGCTGTAAAATTTATTATTTTGCCCCAAAAAGGTGTTTTTTAAAACCCAGAATATTATTGCAGTATTTAAAGCTTGTGTCTCACACTGACAGATGCAGGAAAGGCTGCAAATTTTGTATTTTGCCCAAAATGGGTGTTTTTTTTAATAACAGAATATTATTGCAATATTTCAAGCTTGTATGGCACACTGACAGATGCAGGAAAGGCTGCAAATTTAGCATTTTTCCCAAAATGGGTGTTTTTTTTATAACAGAATAGAACACCATCTAACGTGTGTATTTCACACTGGCAGATGCAGCCAAGGCTGCAAATTTAGTATTTTGCCCAAAATGGGTGTTTTTTTAATAACAGAATATGATAGCAGTATCTAACGCTTGTATTTCACACTGACAGATGCAACAAAGGCTGTAAAATTTAGTATTTTGCCCAAAAAGGGTGTTTTTCAACCGCCTCCCGACCGCCTAACACAGGGATGCATCCTGCGGGCTGCCGGTTTATTTCTCCTGGACGCATCGGTGCGTCATCTCGCGAGACTCGAGATTTCCTGTGAACGAGCGCTCTCACGGCAGCATTGTGGGCAGATCGGGTTTTGCGTTCCACGGTGGAACGCATGCCGGATCTCTGGCTTTTCACATGCGATCAAGGCATACATAATAAAGGGGGAGTCCCATATCCGGAACCGGTAGTGATGTCATGTGTCCCACTGTGGAACGCACGCCATCTCCATGTCCAATATACATCTATGGATAACACCCTAGGGATTTGGCATGTGTTTTTATTTTTTCTAATTAGTTGTGTATATAAGGTTAGGGAGTACAATGCACCTTTATCCCCTGAGGAAGCGACGGCGAAACGCACGTCGGGGTCAGAACTACACTGGTCGGTATTATATTGGTGCATTATTCTTGATTGTACTGTCCACTAGAACATAAAATTTTCTGTTCGCGAACGGCGAACGCGAATTTCTGCAAATGTTCGCGAACGGGCGAACCGCCATTGAATTCAATAGGCAGGCGAATTTTAAAACCCACAGGGACTCTTTCTAGCCACAGAAGTGATGGAAAGGTTGTTTCAAGGGGACTAACACCTGGACTGTGGCATGCCGGAGGGGGATCCATGGCAAAACTCCAATAGAAAATTACATAGTTGACGCAGAGTTGGATTTTAATCTATAAAGGGCATAAATCACCTAACAATGTTAAATTTTTTTGAACAACGTGGTTTAAAACATAGAGTGTATGTATACGATCAGGTATGATGTATCGATCAGGTAGTGTAAGGGTTACGCCCGCTTCACAGACATTGACAGACCAAACTCCCCTTTTAATGCACCGCAAACAACCGCAAACAGTCCATTTGCCCAACCGCAAACTTCCCATTTGCACAAGGTTGGATACCAAGCTAGCCATGTCCCATTGATGTCATTGAAGGTTTCTTCCTCCACCCAGCCACGTACAACACCAAGGGTCCCCGAAAGGTGAATTGAATTGATTTTTCGAACGGGGAGATTGTTAAAAAAAAGCGCTGGCTCCCTCCCCTTTGTTTGAATCCACGCCACGGTCACTGCGTCTGTGCAATTTACTGTCACACCCGATATGAGTGGTATTTTCTGTAGTACTATTATCATCAGTTTAATCCCTGTTACGTGATGTTCCCAATCTGGGGTCCATTTATTAAATTGATTTTTCGAACGGGGAGATGGTTAAAAAAACGCTGGCTCCCTCCCCTTTGTTTGAATCCACGGTCACTGCGTCTGCGCCGTGCAATTTACTGTCACAACCTATATGAGTGGTATTTCCTGTAGTACTATTCTCATCAGTTTAATCCCTGTTACGTCCCATATCAGGGATTGCCTTTTGTGAAAAAAAATTTAGGCCGGGTACATTCGACTGCCTTCACAGTGACAGACCAAACTCTGATACACCGAACTGAATTGATTTTAGGAACCGGGAGATGGAAAAAGCAGCTTGGTCGGTCCTCTTACTCCCAAGTTGGGGCACTGCGCGTGCACGGAGCAATGTGCTGTGACACCCTATATGAGTGGTGTGTTAACTAGTACTATTCCTATCAGTTTAATCCCTGTTACGTCCCCTATCCGGGGACTGTGTCGAATTGATTAATCATTGTCGAATTAACGACATCCTGAAATAATTTTGTTCTGAGCTCTGTACTTGCTTTGTATTGGAATTGATGGGGATTTTTTTTAATTGTCTGCATTATTTCTAATAAACTATTAAGAGACTTTATTATGATTTTTTTATTTTATGTATTAAAAACCCACCCATACAACTTAAAAAAAAAAAAAATGAAAAATAATGTTTTTTCTATGAAAAATTATCCAGCCGATCGCTTTTAGTCTGATCATAATGAAGCAATGGCCTTATCTGGGGTGTGGCAACATTGCCAACACACTCAGAGGAGATGATCGCTTCATTGTGATACGCAAGCCCCTTCACCACAACAAGGTACCGATCACGAAGGGGAATTGACACATGTATGTGCCTTTTTTTTGTTTTGTTTTTGAAGCCACAGTGCAGCACTAGAGGCCAGAAATATTAGGCATGTACACATGCCTGAAAAATTTGGTATTGTTGCAGCCGCTGATGTTTTCCAGGCAGAAGGGTGACTAAAACAATGCGGCTTGAACCCTAGTTGGTGGCAGAGAATTCACAAAAGTCATCCGGTATGCAGACATTAAATCCCCAGCGTGGGGACCATTTTTAAGCCCAGGCATGTCATCAGGCCTTTTGTTAGTCAAACGTATCCCTCACTGTCAGTCCCTTCGGGATCCATGCCTCATTCATCTTAATGAAGGTGAGGTAATCAACACTTTTTTGACCGAGGCGACTTCTTTTGTCAGTGACAATGCCTCCTGCTGCACTGAAGGTCCTTTCTGACAGGACACTTGAAGCGGGGCAGGCCAGAAGTTCTATCGCAATCTGGGATAGTTCAGGCCACAGGTCAAGCCTGCACACCCAGTAGTCAAGGGGTTCATCGCTCCTCAGAGTGTCGATATCTGCAGTTAAGGCTAGGTAGTCTGCTACCTGTCGGTCGAGTCATTCTCTAAGGCTGGATCCCGAAGGGCTGTGGCGATGTGTAGGACTGAAAAGCTCTGCATGTCCTCCATCAACAACACATCTGTAAAGCGTCCTGTCCTTGCCGCCGTGGTCGTGGTAGGAGGAGGATTACTTTGAACTCTTCCCCAGTTAGATTCCCGTTGTGCTGTGACATCCCCCTTATAAGCTGTGTAAAGCATATTTTTTAGTTTGGTTTTGAACTGCTGCATCCTTTCTGACTTTCGGTAATTTGGTAACATTTCCAACACTTTCTGCTTATACCAGGGGTCTAGTAGCATGGCCACCCAGTACAGGTCTTTCTCCTTCATCCTTTTTATACAATGGTCCCTCAACAGACATAACAGCATGAAAGACCCCATTTGCACAAGGTTGGATGCCGAGCTACTGATTCCCATTACTCGTCCTCACTGATGTCATTGACGGTCTGTTCTTCCCCCCAGCCACGTACAACACCACGGGTCCCAGATAGGTGACAACAACGAGCACCCTGGGATGCCTGTTGTGGTTGGTCTTCCTCCTCCTCAAAGCCACATTCCTCCTCTGACTCCTCTTCCTCATACTCCTCTTCCAGCGTTCGCAGGTCCGGCAAGCGATGATGACAAGGCCGTTTCTGGTGGTGATGGTGACCACAACTCTTCCTCTTCCTCTTCACGCTCATCTACAGCCTGATCCAGCACTCTTCGCAGGGCATGCTCCAGGAAGAAAACAAATGGGATGAGGTCGCTGATGGTGCCTTCGGTGTGACTGACTAGGTTTGTCACCTCCTCAAAAGGACGCATGAGACTACAGGCATTGCGCATGAGCGTCCAGTAATGTGGCAAAAAAATTCCCAGCTCCGCAGAGGCTGTCCTAGCACCCCGGTCATACAAATACTCGGTGACGGCTTTTTCTTGTTGGAGCAGGCGGTCGAACATTAGGAGCGCCTCACTGGCATGTTGTTTCGGCGCTGAATGTCTGAAAAGTGCACCATGGCCGTGTAGGAACGCCTGAAATGGCCACACACCTTCCTGGCCTGCTTGAGGACGTCCTGTAAGCCTGGGTACTTAGACACAAAGTGTTGTACGATGAGATTCAACACATGTGCCATGCACGGCACATGTGACAACTTGCCCAAATTCAATGCCGCCAACAAATTGCTTCCATTGTCACACACCACTTTGCCGATCTCCAGTTGTTGCGGGGTCAGCCACTGATCCACCTGTGTGTTCAGGGCGGACAGGAGTGCTAGTCCGGTGTGGCTCTCTGCTTTCAGGCAAGTCAACCACAAGACAGTTTGACACTGTCGTATCCGGGATGTGGAATAGCCCCTGGGGAGCTGGGGGGATTCAGTTGATGTGCAGCCAGATGCCGCAGCAGAAGAGGACGGAGTAGGAGGAGTAGAGGAGGTGGCAGTAGGCCTGCCTGCAAGTCGTGGCAGTGTCACCAACTCCGCTGCAGAGCCACGCATTCCATGCTTGGCAGCCGTCAGCAGGTTGACCCAATGCGCAGTGTAGGTGATATACCTGCTCTGACCAAGCTTTGCAGACCAGGTATCAGTGGTCAGATGGACCCTTGCCCCAACACTTTATGCCAGAGATGCCATGACTTCCTTTTCAATCACTGAGTAGAGGTTTAGGATTGCCTTTTTTGAAAAAAAAATTTGTCCGGGTACCTTCCACTGTGGTGTCCCAATAGCTTCAAATTTTTTAAAGGCCTCAGACTCCACCAGCTGGTATGGTAAAAGCTAGCGGGCTAAGAGTTCCGTCAAGCCAGCTGTCAGACGCCGGGCAAGGGGGTGACTCTGTGACATTGGCTTCTTACGCTCAAACATTTCCTTTACAGACACCTGACTGTGGGCAGATGAGCAGGAACTGCTGAAGGTGAGAGACGGAGTGGCGGGTGGTTGAGAGAGGGCAAGGAGGACAGCAGTGGTTGACGTGGCTGAAGATGCTGGACCAGTAGGAGGATGGTGGCTTTGAGTTTGTGTGCTGCTTGTACTCATGTGTTGATCCCATTGGCGTTTGTGATGTGAGATCATGTGCCTTCGCAAAGCAGTTGTACCGAGGTGGGTGTTGGACTTCCCACGACTCAGTTTCTTTTGGCACAGGTTGCAAATGGCATCGCTGTTATCAGAGGCAGACACACAAAAAAATGCCACACTGCTGAGCTTTGCAATGATGGCATTCTGGTGGTGGCAACAGCATGCGTTGATTGGCGTGCTGTCTGGCTGACCCCGGGTGCCGATACATGCTGTCTGACTGTGCCACTAGTTCCTTGCGACGACCTCCCCCTGCTTCCAACTCGTCTCCTCCTTCTCTCTGTCTCCCCTTCTGAACTTTCCCCCTCTTCTTCTTCTCTTCGAGCAGGCACCCACGTGGCATCCACGGACACATCGTCATCATCAACCACTTCACTTGTATCTGACACCTCAGCAAAGGAAGCAGCAGTGGGTACAACATCATCATCATCACACTGTACGTCCATGTGTGTAATGCTGCCTGACTGAGACATATCCCTGTTATCTACATCCCCTGGCAATAATGGTTGCGCATCACTAATTTCATCCAACTGATGTGTAAATAACTCCTCTGAGGGATCAAGTGAAGCGGCTGTGGTGGTAGTGGTGGTGGTGGCGGCGGGCGGGAGAGTGGTGACCAAAGCTGAGCTGGAGGAGGATGGTGCGTCAAGGTTCTTAGCGGAAGCTGTTGAAGATTGGGTGTCCTGTGTAAGCCAGTCAACTATTTTCTCAGAATTTTTTGGGTTCAGGGTACGTGGCCCCTGAACACTGGGCATTATTCCAGGGCCAGTGGAAATCACATCACCACGACCACGACGGCCCCTGCGGGGTGGCCTGCTTCTGCCTGTCATTTTTTTTTTTTAGATAAGTGGTACTATGCGTGCAAGGTACTGTGCCACCCTATATAAGTGGTGGGCAGTGGGCACAGTACAGTCTGTGTGGGCCTGACACACACTGGCTTGCAACTGTGATTATTTCACAGAAATTTTTTAAATACAATTTATTTTATATGCAAGGTATTTGAGTGAATGACACCATGTAACGGTATGAGTGGAGGCCTAGCCACTAGCCAGTGGCCACAATACAGCCTGTGTGGGCCTGACATACACGGGCTTGCAAATGTCATTATATCACAGAAAAATTTTAAAAATATTTTTTTTTATCTGCAAGGTATTTGATTGAGTGACACCCTGTAATGGTATGAGTGGAGGCCTAGCCACTAGCCAATGGCCACAATACAGTCTGTGTGGGCCTGACACACACTGGCTTGCAAATGTGATTATATCACTGAAAAATATTAAATACATTTTTTTTATCTGCAAGGTATTTTCTGTCACACCCTGTATGAATGGTGTGCACACAGTGCTGTCTGTGACTGAGCCTGCAGCCTCTCACACACGGCCGGGCAGCCAGGCAACTGCAATATATACAAACCGGATTCCAAAAAAGTTGGGACACTAAACAAATTGTGAATAAAAACTGAATGCAATGATGTGGAGATGGCAAATGTCAATATTTTATTTGTAATAGAACGTAGATGACAGATCAAACGTTTAATCAGAGTAGTATCATTTTAAAAGAAAAATACGTTGATTCAAATTTTCACGGTGTCAACAAATCCCCAAAAAGTTGGGACAAGTAGCAATAAAAGGCTGGAGAAAGTAAATTTGAGCATAACAAAGAGCTGGAAGACCAATTAACACTAATTAGGTCAATTGGCAACATGATTGGGTATAAAAAGAGCTTCTCAGAGTGGCAGTGTCTCTCAGAAGCCAATATGGGTAGAGGATCACCAATTTCCACAATGTTGCGCAGAAAGATAGTGGAGCAATATCAGAAAGGTGTTACCCAGCGAAAAATTGCAAAGACTTTGCATCTATCATCATCAACCGTGCATAACATTATCCGAAGATTCAGAGAATCTGGAACAATCTCTGTGCGTAAGGGTCAAGGCCATAAGACCATACTGGATGCCCGTGATCTCCGGGCCCTTAAACGACACTGCACCACAAACAGGAATGCTACTGTAAAGGAAATCACAGAATGGGCTCAGGAATACTTCCAGAAACCATTGTCAGTGAACACAATCCACCATGCCATCCACCGTTGCCAGCTGAAACTCTACAGTGCAAACAAGATGCCATTTCTAAGCAAGATCCACAAGCTCAGGCGTTTTCAATGGGCCAGGGATCATTTAAAATGGAGTGTGGCAAAATGGAAGACTGTTCTGTGGTCAGACGAGTCACGGTTCGAAGTTCTTTTTGGAAATCTGGGACGCCATGTCATCCGGACCAAAGAGGACAAGGACAACCCAAGTTGTTATCAACGCTCAGTTCAGAAGCCTGCATCTCTGATGGTATGGGGTTGCATGAGTGCGTGTGGCATGGGCAGCTTGCATGTCTGGAAAGGCACCATCAATGCAGAAAAATATATTCAGGTTCTAGAACAACATATGCTCCCATCCAGACGTCATCTCTTTCAGGGAAGACCCTGCATTTTTCAACAAGATAATGCCAGACCACATTCTGCATCAATCACAACATCATGGCTGCGTAGGAGAAGGATCCGGGTACTGAAATGGCCAGTCTGCAGTCCAGATCTTTCACCTATAGAGAACATTTGGCGCATCATAAAGAGGAAGGTGCAACAAAGAAGGCCCAAGACGATTGAACAGTTAGAGGCCTGTATTAGACAAGAATGGGAGAGCATTCCTATTTCTAAACTTGAGAAACTGGTCTCCTCGGTCCCCAGACGTCTGTTGAGTGTTGTAAGAAGGGGAGATGCCACACAGTGGTGAAAATGGCCTTGTCCCAACTTTTGGGGGATTTGTTGACACCATGAAATTCTGATTCAACATATTTTTCCCTTAAAATGATACATTTTCTCAGTTTAAACTTTTGTTCCGTGATTTATGTTCTATTCTGAATAAAATATTAGAAGTTGGCACCTCCACATCATTGCATTCAGTTTTTATTCACGATTTGTATAGTGTCCCAACTTTTTTGGAATCCGGTTTGTATATATATATATATATATATATATATATATATATATATATATATATAAAGAAAAAAAGCAGACTGATGTACTAGCCCTGAAAAGGGCTTTTTGGGGTGCTGTCAGGACGCAGTCCTTACAGCAGATGAGTCTGTGGACACAAAACACTGCCCTAGCTAACGCTTTCCCTATTGAATCAGCAGCAGCAGCACTGTCCCTCCTCTGAATGAATCTAAAATGGATGCTGTCCAGGAGGTGGGAGGGTCTGGGAGGAGGGTCTGCTGCTGATTAGCTGGAATGTGTCTGCTGACTGTGAGGTACAGGGTCAAAGTTTACTCAATGATGATGTATAGCGGGTGGACCGAATATTTCATATGTTCGCCCGCCGCGGCGAACGCTTACAAGCTATGTTCGCCGGGAACTGTTCGCCGGCGAATAGTTCGGGACATCACTACTGTCCACTTGCATGCACTTAGCTTGTATTTTATGGATATGTATTATGGATCTATGTTGACCTTTGAAAGGGATTGGTATTATACTGTGAAAGACCTATACTAATGCTACATTCTTTCATCAATTTTGGTGGAGTGAAAGCTATGCATATGACGGTTCAGTCATTCAGGATTTGCTCTATACCCATTAGCACTTGAGGTGTAGTTCTATTTCTTTTTTCCTGTGTATGTTTGCTGCTAAGACTATTTTAAACACTTTTGTATGTGTTACACAATAAACTCATTATTTATTATATATTTTGCTTATTTGGGGTTGTGATTTATATCTATAACTCACAGCAACTAATTTGTTAGGAGCCAATGAGTGTGTTGGTGTTGATCATAAAGGACATGACAACCTGTTTCTAACAAAGTCATAACCAGACCTGTACATCACATGGATTCAGAGATATCCCCATTCATTATTCTTCTAGATTTATATCAAGCTGAGAGCTCAATGGGAGTGTCTTTTGTGCTGCAGCTAACGGGGCGTGTTTCAGCTCTACCTATCACAGCTCAGGAGGCAGTTGAAGGATGAAACGGAGCATGTGTGACCGTCTCAGTGAGCAGGTCAAAGAAATAAGAAAAAAAAAAACATCAGGTGGCGCTATACAGATACATCTTATTGAATAACTCAGTGGCTATAAAATATTTTTTCAATTACATGCAATTACAAAAGTATTCAATTCCAGGTGCTGGTTTGAAAACTGTAAAATATTTTTTGTCGGACAACCCTTTTAATTAACAGAGATAGGTTTTAGAGAAAGTACAAATGTCAGCGTGTCACTCTAACTTGTGTTGCGATTTTGTTGAAAGCTGCAGCATGTAGAGATACAGTACTGAAATGTATTATTAAACAGTGACCTCTACTGTGCTCCACCCCTTTAACAGTGACACCCCATAGCAATCTGCCCCTTAACAGTGTCCTTCACAGCACCCCGACCCCTTAACTTTAACCTCCACAGTGGCCTGCCCCCTTAACAGTGACCTCTACGGCACCCTGCCCTCTTAAAATACGACCTCTATTGCACCCTGTCTCCTTCACAGTAACCTCCATGGTAGCCTACCCCCTTAACAATTACCTACACAGCACATCACCCCCTTAACTGTGACCTTCACAGCACCCACCCCTTTACAGTGACCTCCACATCGTCCCACCCACTTAACATTGACCTCCACAGTGGCCCACCCCCTTAACAGTAACCTGCACAGTTCCCTGCCCTCTTAAAATATGACCTCCACAGCATCAGGCCTCCCTTAACAGTGACCTTCACTGTGGCCCACCCCCTTAAACACTAACCGCAGTGACTTCCGCAGTGGTTCGCCTCCTTAACTGTGATCTCCATAGCAGCCTGCCCATTAACAGTGACCTCCATAGAGGCTCGCCCCCTTAATGACATTTACAGTGGCCAACCCCTCTTAAAAGTGACCTCCACAGCCCCCTACCCTAATAACAGTGACCCCCATAGTGCCACGCCCCCTTAACTATGACCTCCATAGCACCCTCCCCTGAAAATGGGATATTCATAGCACGCCCCCTCCTTAACAGTTACCTCCACAGCTGTTCACCTCTCAACAATGACTGCCCCCACAGCATCCTGCCCCCTTAACAGTGACCTCCACAGCATCCCACCTCCTTTATATCTTCTAGGGTTGCCACCTGGCCGGTAATTCACCAGCCAAGCCGTCAATTCTCTGTCCTTGCTGGTACCAGAAAATGTTCAAATTTTCAAGCACCAAGACCTCAGCATAGCACATAATACTAACACCACCACTACCACATACCACAATGGAGCACAAATTAGACCACTACAGCCACATTACCCAATAAGCATCAACCAGGTTATTCCCTTGAATGCTGCCCTAATAAGTGCAAACTATATTGGGAATAGTACAGTTCCCCCTAAAATAAACACACATTTCCCCTGTAATACACAAAATACATATGCAGTTCCTTCACTCACAGTATATACTGCAACCACAGCTCCTCCATTCAAACCATATATTCATACACCGCTCCTTCACTCACAGTATTAACAGCATCTCCTCTGCACACAGTAGATACACATCTCCTCTGCACACAGTAGATACACATCTTCTCTGCACACAGTAGATACACATCTCCTCTGCACACAGTAGATGCACATCTCCTCTGCACACAGTAGATGCACATCTCCTCTGCACACAGTAGATACACATCTCCTCTGCACACAGTAGATACACATCTCCTCTGCACACAGTAGATACACATCTCCTCTGCTCACAGTATACTGTATATTCACAGCCTCCACTAACAGTATATACACAGCCTCCACTAACAGTATATACAAAGCCTCCAGTATACACAGCCTCCACTGTACACAACCACCACTAACAGCATATACACAGCCTCCACTTACAGTATATACACAGCTCCTCCACTAACAGTATATTCACAGCCTCTACTATACACAGCTTCTACTATACACAGCCTCTACTATACACAGCCTCCATCATCAGTATTTACACAGCTTCCACTATACACAGCCTCCACTAGCAGTATATACACAGCCTCCACGATACACAACCACCACTAACAGCATATACACAGCCTCCACTAACAGTATATACACAGCTCCTCCACTAACAGTATATTCACAGCCTCTACTATACACAGCCTCTACTATCAGTATATACACAGCTTCCACTATACACAGCCTCCACTAGCAGTATATACACAGCCTCAACCATACACAGCCTCCACTAACATTATAACCAGACCAATAACCCCCAAAAAGATGAAAATTGCACATATAAAATATATGTAATTTATTAAGACATTATCAAATAACAAAAAATAGAATGACATAAGGCACAAGGATAGAGGAGGGTGGGGGGCCCCCGTGTAGCAGGGTCAAAAGCAACCAGGGTAAACTGACAGGGAAAGAGGGGTCCCAGCCCTGGGTATGAGACCGCATAGATATGGGTGAACTGTAGGTCCACCCAAAGTGACATATAATGGTAAGTATATGCTGCATGCTTATACAAGGTAAAAAAGGTCGTAGCCAAGATTGCCCACTCCAGAATAATAAAAAGGCTGCATGGAATTGCAGGTGGCCAAATCACACAGAATAAGGCAGGGCAAAAGTGCTAGGTGTGATCAGTATCCTTAACATAACAGTGTCACGAGGGTGTCAAGAGCCACGCCTGACTCCGTTGTACCCAGGGTCAGGAGGTCGCAGCGGTTGGCTGCACGCTCTATGTAAGATAGGGATGTTTCCTTATTGTAGCTTTCTGGGTTTGCTTTGCAAACCCTTTTGGCTCACTCAGGGATCCGTAGCTCCTTCTCTCCGCTGTTCCTTGTCCAGCACTCCCAATCCTCCTTATATTCCCCTCTCACACTTCTCTGGTTGCCAGATATAGAGCTTCCTGCCTGGACATCTATTCTGACCCACTGGAGCTGTGTTGCTGCGTTCTCTTATTGTTGCGTTAGAACGCTACCCTCCGGATCCCTGTTGGACCTTTGTGGACAGTTGTTGTCGTCCACCTGGGTGTTTGTGTTTGTCTGTGTTTGTCTGTCCTCTCCCTGGTGTTTCCCTCTTAGTGCAGTGGTGAGGACTAGCGATCCCACCGGCCCGTTCATTATCTAGGGTTCATTTCAGGGAAAGCCAGGGTTTAGGCACGTGATCGGCGTACGGGTGAGGAACCCGTCTAGGGACGTCAGGGCAGTCAGGTGCCAGCTGCAAGGAGAGTTAGGGGTCACCACCTTTCCCTCTCCCTTGGGCAGGACTTTCCCTTTTTCCTCCCTGTGCGTGTTGCCGGTCATTACAAACAGACTAACTAACAAGGCATGACAACAGATGCAAAGTTACCCATCGTATGCTGGAACCCAGAGTATGTGACCGGAGCTGCACCTCGACGCACGTTTCGCCTGGAAAGGCTTCGTTAGGAGGTAGTGGTAACAAACAAAGTTCGTCTTTAAATAGTGGTCATTGATCTCCACAGCACTACATCTCCTTAACTGTAAGCTATAGCAGTGATGAAAAATGGCTGGGTTGCCTTGGAAACCTGGTGTAAATGTGTGTCTGTGAAGACTGAAGGACCTACGAGCTTCTATTGGCTAATAAGGGTCATGTGACAGTGTGTATGGCAGTTAGGATATAAGTAAAGAACCTGCGAGCTCCTATTGGACAATACATTTTGTTGTCAATATCTAAAGAACCTTATGTCCTAGAGAGAAATGTGGTGCAGATCAATACAGTGATTTGGCCGTGCCTAAAGAACAGATGGACAGACAGAAATTAATTTTTAGATATATAAGATAAGATAAGAGATAGAATCAACCCAATTTTCAGCACATGATTCACAATCACCTACAGTCAGACTGGCTCAGGGACGCTGTTAACCATTTTACTAGGTGCTGCTTTACCATCATATGTATCACCATCATAGTGGACTCAGTCCAATTGCAAAGTTTTTAAAATTCAACTTTAATTTAAAAAATCATCATTTTATCAGAGCATGCCTGCAGCATGACGTTGCTGAGTGTCATAGTGGACAGTGTCCAACTGATTATTTTTCTGTAAAAAAAATATTTCAAAGCTCTAAACAAGCCATTGCAGCTTCCGTGTGTGTATGAACACCACCCGCCATCTGGATTCTGGTGCATTTTCAATAGTAAATCTGCCACATTATTAATTAGTTCCACGAAACGTACATAGGACCAGGGGACATTCTTTACATGTAAAGGAAATAAAATATGGGACACCAAAATATGGGAAATGGTCCTTTATAGTCAGAGTAATCAAATTGGAATGCCCTACCCAAAAGATATAATAATGGCAGATACTCTGAGTATTTAAAATGAGATAGATGTTTATCTAATAGCAAATGGTTTTGAAGGTTATAATAATTTAGCTTTAAATTATGTATGATTGTACTAATAAAGGTTTAACTAGGTGGACATGTGACAATGTAACACTGTAACTATGGTAACTGAAAAGTCAAAATGGGAGTCTTATAGAGACCTCAATATTATTGTGCATTTTGTTGTCAGCTAAAGCTACAGTATATAGAACCTTTTTTTTAAAAAAAATCCACAATTTACAGAAATTTAGGAAAAATTAGCTATTTTCTAAATTTGATTTTCTTAGCTTTTATGACAGTGATGCCTCAAAATAATTATGAATTTATATTCACCATATGTCTACTTTATGTTGGCATCATTTTGTAAATGCCATTAAATTTTTTTAAGACATTATAAGAAATTTTTAAAATTTCACGAAAATTTCCAAAAGTGACTTTTTAAAGACCCAATCAAGTTTGAAGTGAATTCAAGAAGCTTACATAATGGAAACCACCTATAAATTACCCTATTTTACAAAATACACCTCTCAAATTAAAACATTAAAAATTCAAAACCAATTTTAGAAACTTTGTTAATCCTTTAGGTATATCACAGGATTCAAAGCAAAACAGAGGTGACATTTTAAAATGTCATTTTTGTGCATATTTTCAAGCAATATTTATCCCCCCCAATTCTGAAGTTTACAGAAACATCCTATATGTGGTCATAAACTGCTGCGAGGGCACACGGCTCAGAAGGGAAGGAGTGCCATTTGACTTTTGGAGGGTAGATTTTCCTAGAATGTTTTTTGGTACAGTGTTGCATTTGAAGAGAGCCCTACAATAGAAATACCCCTTTTTGGAAACTACACACCTCAAGGAATATTTTAAGGGGTATCCTGAGCACCTTGAGTCAACAGGTGTTTCATAGAATTTTGAGACACTTGGCTATGAAATTTTTTAATTCAATTTCTTAAAATAAAATGTTGGTTTAGATCCATTTTGGTAATTTTCACAAAGGGTAACGTGAGAAAAAGCACTCCACAATTTGTTAAGCAACACCCAATATTTGTCTAACTGCTGTATGGGCACACAATAGGGATCAGAAGGGAAGGAACGCCATTTGGCTTTTGAAGGGCAGATTTTGCTGAAATGGTTTGAAGAGACCCTGAGTTACCTCTACAGTGGAACCTCCCAAAGAAGTGACCCAGTTTCAGAAACTACACCCCTCATGGAATTTCTCAAATGGTGTAGTGAGCGCTTTGACCCCAAAAGGTATTTTATAGAATTTAGAGACACTTGGCTTTGAAAATTAAAAATAATATTTTTCCAATAAAATGTTGCTTTAACATTTACATTTCAGTCTGTATGCATAATTGCTATCTTGTGTAGGATGTCTATTGTGGTACTTGTGGTTCGCTGCAGGCATCCTCCACTGTATGCATTTTTGCTGGGGATCGTCATTAGCAACGGGCCACAAGTGCAGGATTTGCTCCCCTGTATATATATGCACAACTGCATGTGGGTTTGAGTACTTCCTGCCTGTTTAATACCACGCCATTCTTTTCAGTTTGTATATATAGAGATGCCTGGAGGTGTATAAACTCCAATTCAAATGTGCCTTCTGTCCATCTACAGGCTACATTTAGGTGCACCTGTGAGGCCTGGGTCATATCAGCCAGTCTTGAGTCGGACTCGCAGACTCCTCCCTCCTCCCATTGCTAGCATGGTTACATGCTGGAGGTAACTGGTGAGTTGTTTGTGAGTCGGCCTCATGCTCCTGTAATTTGCCCACTGACTCCTAGTATTGCCCACATGGCACAGGTAGATGAGTGTTAGGTCCCGAGCTACTTTAGAAACCTTGGTGCGGTGCTCGGGCTCAGACATGTCCTACACAGTAGGACATGTTGGCTAATCTCTCAATTTTAAAATCAGTTTGAGGGTTTAGTAAGACCGCAGAGTGCACCTGTCTTTGTTATTATTTTGTTATATTATATTGATTATCACATCCACATAAATCGCTATATTGTGTAGGATGTCTATTGTGGTACTTGTGGTTCGCTGCGGGCATCCTCCACTGTATGCATTTTTTGCTGGGGATCGTCATAAGCAACGGGCCACAAGTGCAGGATTTGCTGCAAAAAGTATGTGAACCCTTTGGAATTATATGGATTTCTGCACAAATTGGTCATAAAATGTGATCTGATCTTCATCTAAGTCACAACAATAGACAATCACAGTCTGCTTAAACTAAAAACACACAAATAATTAAATGTTACCATGTTTTTATTGAACACACCATGTAAACATTCACAGTGCAGGTGGAAAAAGTATGTGAACCCTTGGATTCAATAACTGGTTGAACCTCCTTTGGCAGCAATAACTTCAACCAAACGTTTCCTGTAGTTGCAGATCAGACGTGCACAACGGTCAGGAGTAATTCTTGACCATTCCTCTTTACAGAACTGTTTCAGTTCAGCAATATTCTTGGGATGTCTGGTGTGAATCGCTTTCTTGAGGTCATGCCACAGCATCTCAATCGGGTTGAGGTCAGGACTCTGACTGGGCCACTCCAGAAGGCGCATTTTCTTCTGTTTAAGCCATTCTGTTGTTGATTTACTTCTATGCTTTGGGTCGTTGTCCTGTTGCAACACCCATCTTCTGTTGAGCTTCAGATGGTGGACAGATGGCCTTAAGTTCTCCTGCAAAATGTCTTAATGAACTTGGGAATTCATTTTTTCTTCTATGATAGCAATCTGCCCAGGCCCTGACGCAGCAAAGCGGCCCCAAGCCATGATACCCCCACCACCATACTTTACAGTTGGGATGAGGTTTTGATGTTGGTGTGCTGTTCCTCTTTTTCTCCACAAATAGTGTTGTGTGTTTCTTCCAAACAACCAAACTTTGGTTTCATCTGTCCACAGTATATTTTGCCAGTACTGCTGTGGAACATCCAGGTGCTCTTGTGCAAACTGTAAACGAGCAGCAATGTTTTTTTTGGGACAGCTGTGGCTTCCTCTGTGGTATCCTCCCATGAAATCCATTCTTGTTTAGTGTTTTACGTATCGTAGATTCGCTAACAAGGATGTTAGAATATGCCTGAGACTTTTGTAAGTCTTTACCTGACACTCTAGGATTTTTCTTCACCTCATTGAGCAGTCTGCGCTGTGCTCTTGCAGTCATCTTTACAGGACGGCCACTCCTAGGGAGAGTAGCAGCAGTGCTGAACTTTCTCCATTTATAGACAATTTGTCTTACCGTGGACTGATGAACAGCAAGACTTTTGGAGATACTTTTATAACCCTTTCCAGCTTTATGCAAGTCAACAATTCTTAATCGTAGGTCTTCTGAGAGCTCTTTTGTACGAGGCATCATTCACATCAGGCAATGCTTCTTGTGAAAAGCAAACCCAGAACTGGTGTGTGTTTTTTATAGGGCAGGGCAGCTGTAACCAACACCTCCAATCTGATCTCATTGATTGGACTCCAGTTGGCTGACACCTCACTCCAATTAGCTCTTGGAGTTGTCATTAGTCTAGGGGTTCACATACTTTTTCCACCTGTACTGTGAATGTTTACATGGTGTGTTCAATAAAAACATGGTAACATTTAATTCTCTGTGTGTTATTAGTTTAAGCAGACTGTGATTGTCTATTGTTGTGACTTAGATGAAGATCAGATCACATTTTATGACAAATTTGTGCAGAAATCCATATCATTCCAAAGGGTTCACATACTTTTTATTGCAACTGTTTAGGCACAAGTGCATGTGGGTTTGAGTACTTCCTGCCTGTTTAATACCACGCCATTCTTTTCAGTTTGTATCAATTTTCCAGCAGGCAAGTGGACTACAGGCCCCAGAAGTAATTTATTTGTCATACAGAAAAGAAAACGTATGTATGTGGCTGGAGGTAGATTACATGGTCATTGGATATCAATTTTACAGAAGGCCAGTGGACTACAGGCCCCAAAAATGATGCATTCAGCGGACAGAAAAGAACAAGTGATTATGTGGCTGGAGGTATATTAGACTGTCAATAGATATCAATTTTACTGAAGGCCAGTACAAATGCAGGTCAAATACATATGTTTAAAAGAACTAAAAATATCAAATTGGATTAAAAACATGGCTAAACAAATCCCCCCTCTTGAAATAAACTCATAATTATAATAGTTGAAACACGTGGTCATTACAGGTGTTGAATTTCTCAGAGGCACCGAACGTTAAGCATTTAACGGACAGAAAAGGCCTTTTATGGCTCATTAGTTACATAAAACAGGGACCATTCTTTGTTCTTGGTGTTGTAGGATATGTGTGGGCTGTCATCAGGAAATTCAATTAAACGTGGTGATCACAGGTGTTGAATTTCTCCGAGATGCATGCCTCATTCATTTTTAGAAATGTGAGGTAGTCGTAAGCTAGGCGAGAGCGCTTATTGGTCATGATCCCCCCTGCTGTGCTGAACGTCCTTTTGGACAGGACACTGGATGAGGGGAGAGCCAAGAGTTCCATGGCAAATTGTGCAAGCTCTGGCCACAGGTCAAGCCTGCACACCCAATAGTCCAGGGGTTCCTCGCTTCTCAGAGCATCCACATCGGCCGTTAAACTAATGTAGTTGGACACCTGTGGGTCTAGGCATTCCCTGAGGCTGGATCTGGAGGGTGGCTGTTGATGGGAAGACTGCAAGAATGATCTCATATCCGAAGTGACCAACACATTTTCAAACCGCCCTCTTCTTGCATGCGCTGTAGGATTGGTACCCTCAACTTTTTCTCTGTGAGTGGAAATTTCGATGTCAGCGCCTGCAAATGCAGAATGCAGCATTTCTCGAAGCAAGGCCTGGAAGTGCTGCATTCTGACAGCCCTATGTGATGCTGATACCATGTCCGCCATTTTGTGTTTGTACCGGGGGTCTAAGTACGTTGCCACCCAGTACTGGCCCTTGCCCTTTATGCTTCCTATACGGAGGTCCCTCTTCAAACACTGGAGCATTAAGGCCACCATTTGCACTAAACTGGAAGCGGTGGAGTGGCCTGGCTTCTGCTCATCGTCCAGGATAATGTCGTCCTGTCTCCTCCCCCCAGCCACAGACAACACCAGGGATCCCAGAAAAGTTTAAAGCATGCTCTTCTTGCTCCTCCTCCGCCCAGCCACCATCCTCCTCTGACTCCTCTACAGACTCCTGTTGACTTGTCTCAGATGGAGTAGCCCCCCCCCGGGAATTCATCCAGCATTGCATCTTCTTGCTCCTGCTTCTCGACGGCTTGATCAATGACACGATGCAATACATGCTCCAGAAAGAAGGCGTATGGTACAATGTCACTGATGGTGCCCTGGCTGCAACTGACCAGTCTGGTGATCTCATCAAAAGGCTGCAGAAGTCTGCATGTGTCGCGCATGAACAGCCACTGGCACGGTGAAAAAAAATAAGCTTCCCAGAACATGTCCTGCCGCAGAGTTCGTACAGGTAGTCGTTAACGGCATGTTTCTGCTGGAGCAGCCTATCAAGCATATACAAGGTGGAGTTCTAGCGCGGCGGGCTGTCACAAATCAGATGTCTGACGGGCAGGTGCTGTCGCTGCTGATTGTCAGCAAGGTGAGCCATGGCCGTGTAAGATCTTCTAAAATGGCCACAGATTTTTCTGGGCTGCCGCAAGAAGAATAGGTTCTGGGGAGCTTGGGGGGTGCAGCGGAAGAGGCGGTAGCAGTGGAAAAGGAGGAGTCAGCCAAGGAGACGGAGGATGGAGTAGGAGGAGGAGAAGAAGAGGCAGGCCTGCATGCAATCCACGGCGGTAACACCAAATCCACAAGGGTGCCACCGGTTGCATGCTTGACAGCCGTCAGAAGGTTCACCCAGTGGGCAGCAAAACTTATGTAACTTCCCTGCCCGTGTTCGCTAGACCACGTGTCTGTGGTCAGATGTATCTTGGCACCGACGCTGTGTGCCAGAGATACATTCACTTGCTGCTGAACGTGGCCATATAGCTCCGGGATGCCCTTCTGGGAGAAATATTTTCTTCCGGGGACCTTCCATTGCGGTGTGCCAATGGCCACAAATTTTCAAAATGCCTCTGAGTCCACCAGTTTAGAGGGCAGTAGATGGCTGGCTAGCAGTTCCAACAAGCCGGCAGTCAGCCGTTGGGCAAGAGGGTTATCCGGCGTCATCTTTTTATGCTCGAACATTTGGGCCATGGAAGCCTGCCTTTTGCCAGATGAATGCAACGGCAGCACGGTGGAAGGTGGAGTGGAGGACAAATAGGAGGAGAGAGGAGAAGTAGAAGAGGCAGGACGTGGAGCGCCGGGAGTGTGGCTTTATGGGTTCTGACGGTGTTGCTCCCACTGGGCTCGGTGATGGGAGGCCAGGTGCCTTCTTAAGGCGGTTGTCCCTAGGTGAGTGTTGGGCTTACCGCAACTTATGCGTTGACAGGCTGCAGATGGCAACACTATTGTAAGCAGCGGACACATTAAAAAAAGCCCACACTGCGGAGCCATGTGCCGGCGTCCTGGGAGTGTCAGATGTGACCGTACGTGGTGGATGGCTCGTTCCAGATACATTAGCAGTCTGCTTTTTGCCTCCTGTGTAGTGTAAGTTCTGCCTGCTTCTCCTCCCTATCTGCTACTTCATCTCTCCCTCTGAACTCCTCTCCTCTTCCTCTCTTGTGGGCACCCATGTGACGTCCATCGACACGTCATCATTGTCACCTTCACCCAACTGACATTAGAGATCTTGGAGTAGGCAGCAACAGCAGGGACCACCCTCCTTGGGCTGATCTGGGTACTGTGGTCTGACTGCTGGGTGGCGAACGTTGATACCTCCTCTTCCTGATCCGATGCCAAGAATGGTTGCACATCAGTAAGGTCTTGGAATGGTTGGGGAAATAATTCCTCTGACTCGAGCGGAGGGGATATGGCGGTGGTGGTGGTGTCTTTGGGGGTGCACACAGCAGAGAGTGCAGAGGGTGCAGATAGAAACGATGAGGAGGGTGCAGAAGCGGAAGGCTGAGTGAGCCACTCAACCAACTCTGGTGCGTCCTTTTATGTAATCGCACACACCTTCTGTAACTTCCCACTGCGGTAACACAGCAGAACCACAAACAAAGGCTGCACTACCCAAATGCACTATATAGAAAGTATATTATTGGTATATAACACTCCTGCCTGCAGAAACGCACACAACTGCTGCACAATACAAATGCACTATAATATACTTTCTATGTTCGAAAGTATTTTATAAGTATATCACACCCCTCAGTAAGTCACACCTATCGATATCACACCTATACCAGTCCTTAAAAGGACTTTCATGGCCCTATTAGCTAGCGTTTGGTGTCTCTAACAATCTGTCCCTGCTCCACACAGCAACCTCTCCCTACACTGGCAAAAGACTGAATGTAAAATGGCAGCCAGATCGGGTTTATTTATAAAGTAGGGGTTGTGTCCATGTGCTGAAACATCTAAATTGGATGTCCTGTACCACCTGATGGATGTGTCATGGGTCAAAGTTATTCACAATGTAAAAGAATATGGCGCCGGCGGACATCGCCATATGCTCGCCCATTTGGCGAACCGCGAACGAGCAAAGTTTGCTGCAAAACGACTGCCGGGCGAACCGCAAGGCCATCTATTGTTGTAAACTGCTGTATAGGCACACAGCAGAGCTCAGAATGGAAGTAGTGCCATTTGGCTTTTGTAGTGCAGATTTTTCTGGAATGGTTTTTAAGTGCCATGTCACATTTGCAGAGCCTCTGAGGTACCAGTACAGTGTAAAACACCAAAAAGTTACATTTTGGAAACAAAACCCTTCAAGAAATTCACCTAGAGGTATATTGATTGGCTTGACCCCAAAGTTGCTTTATAGAATTTTTTAAGGTTTTGACATGAAATGGAAAAATTACATTATATTTCAATTATATATAGCTTTAGCTAATGTTTCATTTTTACGAGTGGTAATAGGAGAAAAAGCATCCCAAATTGTTATATAATTTTTCCGTAGTAAAACAATACCCTCTATGTGTGTGGTCATAAACTGCTGTTTGGGCACGCTGCAGGGTTCAGAAGTGAAAGAGCACCATGTGAATTCCAGGCCTAGTTTGGTAATATATACAGCACTGGTCGACAACTGCTAAGGCTCTGAGGTGAAATAAAAAAAAGAAACTCCAAAGAAGTGACCCAATTTTAGAAACCACACTCTTCACAATTTACCAAGGGGTGTTGTGAGCATGTCTACCCCATAATTGTTTTGCAAAAATGAATGCATGGCAGATGGCGCAAAGTGAGAATTGCAATTTTTTCACAGAAATGCTATTTGAGTACCCAGTATCTTGTGCACATCATGTGCCAATGTGAAAACTCAGCCCTCTTATTATGTACTGTGCTTCCTGGTTTTAGAAACAACCATTACAGGGCTCAGATTTAAAAGAGCATTGTGCACATTTTGGGGCCCAATGTGGTGATTTACACTGCTACACCTGTAGAAACTCTGGCATGAAATAAATGGTAGAAGTGACCCAATTTTGGAAACCTCATCCCTCAAAATTATGAGACACTTGGCTAGGGAAATGAAAAATTCTATTTCTTCAAATAAAATGGTGGTTTAGATCTATTTTTATAATTTTCACAAGTGGTAACATGAGAAAAAGCACTCCACAATTTGTTAAGCAACACATTAGAGTGAGCATTTTGATGCCACAGGTATTTTGCATAAATTACTGCGCAGCGGACCATATAATGCAACAATTGCAAGTTTTCCACAGATATGGCATTTCAGTGCCCAATATACTGTGCCCTGCTGGTGCCATCTGAGACTTACACCACAGTACTTGAATTATTAGGCAGGTTCTACTGGATACAGAAATGCCATAATTATCGCCATAAGCTGCTGTATGGGCTCAGGATAGTGCTCAGAAGTGAAGGAGCGCCATTTGACTTTTATAGTACGGATTTTACTGGAATGGCTTTTGGCTGCTCTATAACATTAGCAGAGATCTTGAGGTAACTGTACAGTGAAAATCCTCAATAAGTGACCCCATTTTCGAAACTAAACCCTTCAAGTAAGGCCTCATGCACAGGGCTGTTATGCGGCCATTCCGTGCATTGGAGACCACAATTGCGGTCCCCAATGCACGGGAAACATCCGTGCAGCTGTCCGCACCCATTCAGCTTGAGTAGATCCGTGGTCTGTCCGCACCGCAAAAAAATATGACATGTCATTTATTTGCGGTGCGGAACAATGGAAAGAAACACCACGTAAGCACTCCGTGGTGCTTCCGTGTTCCATTCCGTGACTCGGTGTTCCGCATCTCTGGAATTGTGGACCCATTCAAGTGAATAGGTCCGCATCCGTGATGCGTGGTGCACACGGCCGGCCGTGGATTGCCGACCTGCCGTTTGCGGGCCGCAATACGGCCAAGACCGCCCAACGGCCGTGTGCATGAGGCCTAATTTATGAAGGGGTGGAGTCGACATTTTGACACCACAGATATTTTACAGAAATTAATGAGCAGATGACCATGCAAAATGAAAATTGCAAGTGCAAAGGCATTTCAGTCCACAAAATGCTTGTATCATCTGAGACTCACCACAATGCATAGGCACATTCTAATGGATGCAGAAATGCCATAAACGTGAGCGTAAACTGTTTGGATATGCTGCATGGTTCAGAAGGCAAAGACCATTTTTTGGCTTTTGCAGTGCAGATTTTGATTAAATGGTTTACAGGGGCCATGTTGCTTTTAAACAGCCTCTTGGGTACCATCTATTTTCTGACAACCATACATTTTTAATTTTTCTCTCAATGGAGCTGTTTGAGGGCTTATTTTTTAAGGGATGAGTTGCCATTATCAGTGGTGCTATTTTTGGGTACTTTGGGGATTCGCTCTGGTAGGCAGATTAGCGGACGCAGTACACAGGCGAAAACAAAGTCTTTGACTTAAACGGTGCAGTGATTATTCACACAAACAAAATTGACAGTTTGTCGTCTTGGTATCCATTCACACCATGGCTAATCCACAGAACAAAAAGCATTAACCTTTTCAGCGGTTAAGTAGAGCCGGACTGGGGGGCGGGAGCCTTTAGGGGAGGCGACCATGACGGGGGGGTGGGGTGGTTAGTGAGACCCCCTGGGCTGAGATTGGGGAATTTAATAAAGGGGGGTGGCCGAGGGGTTAAAAGTGAGGAGCAGCAGTCGTTAGGGGGCCATTTTGTCAAGTTAGCACCAGAACATGACTTACCCGCGGCTATCATGGAGGTGTTGCTTCAAGAGTTGCGGAAAGCGGCAGCGGAGAGAGGCGAAGGGTGGCTTCAGGATCGAGTGCAGGAGCTGCTGCGAGGGGAAGCGGAGGAGACAGCTACACCTCCACTGGTGTCACCCCAGCCGTGGCTGTCCAGGCCACCGGCGCTCCTCAGCCCGGAGCTGGCGTCCCCTCGGGCTCAGCGCCGAAAACGGAGCCCCACCAGGGACCCTTCACGCCGGGGGGCAGATGTTCCAGTGCCTCCCTGCACCCCTGGGTGTGGGAGGAATCCGAGGAGTCGACGGAGCCCACCCGCAGGCTGTGCCAGGTCTGCCCGGAGTTTTGAGTCTGGACCAGGAACGGCGGCCCCAGCCCAAGGATCGGGGGCCCTCGGCAAGGTCAGGAAGGAGGACTGGACGGGGCTGCTGCAAGAGAGGAGACCGGGTTCAGCAGGCCCTCGGCTGGAGCATCCAGGAGTGAAGAAAGGGGAGGCTCCGCCTCCTCTGAAGATGGACTCATGCGCTCTGGTATCCACGTCCCTGACTCTGGCTCAGTCAGGGGACATGTGTCGGAAGAGGATTCAAGGAGGTCGGGACGTCAGGATGCAGGATTTGTGGCTGGTGGGGTCACAGCACCCATGCAGCCAGGTGAGGCATCTTGGGGCTCATTAGTGCAGTTTGAGGTTAACTTAGCAGGCGGGGAAGGGGGGTCCCAGTCAGATTTAGGAAGGGGTCTGGGACAGTTGTTGGGGGGATTTGCAGGTTTGGTTGTGGGCCTGGGAAGAGGGGGAGGGTCCGCGTTACCGGCGTGGGGTGTTGGGGGTCTTGGCGGAGTTGGGGGCGTTGGGACGGTGGTTCCGGATGTGCGGTTCTGTTCGGTATCGGTGCAAACGCAAGCCAGGGGAGCTGGGGAGGAAGAAGTGGCAAAGTTAGATGACAGGGCTAAGGGTGAGGTGTATGTCTGTTTTGAGGGTCCGTTGGGCGCCCACTTGAGGTGAGAAAAAATATGTAAAGGGGAGTATGTGGATATTTTTTCCCTGCTTCCCTTAGAAAAATTTAACCTAAATAGGGCAAAGCGGGACGAAGGAAAAAAGGAGGAGGAAGAGAGACGGAGACACAGGTTAATTCCACGTACGTTTACAAACTGGTTGCAGGCGTTCGCGATTTTTGGCAAGTGTCGTTGGGGAAAAGGAGACGGAGTGCTGCTCTGCTCTTGTTTGTTACCTAGATGCGATAGGGGAGGCGTATAGGGTATATGGGGGGATGGCCTGGCTGCAATATGACGAGCAGTTCAGGCAGCGGAAGGCAGTGGGAATAAAATGGGACCACAAGGATATCGCCTTGTGGTTGAAAGTGACGGCGCCGGTCAGGGCAGGGCAGTCCTCTCGAGGGGAATTCAGTGGTGGGGGGCAGTCAGAATTGCAGTGGCATCCGCAAAGGGGCTGTGCTTTCTTTTTAATGAAGGGAGCTGCAAGTTTGGGACGAAGTGCAAGTTTAAGATCGAATGCTCCACTTGCGGAGGGTCACACGGAGCCTCCCGTTGTTTTAAGGAGGGTAAGCAAAGAGCGGCGGATGGGTGTGGAAAAGGGGGAGACGCCAGTATGGCTGTTAAGGATGCGGCCTTACCTCGATAGGTACCCAGATAGGCAAGCGACAGGGTTGTTGGAAGATGGGTTTGCGTCGGGTTTTCGGATACCGTTTGTTCCGTCTGGCGCTCGTTTAGTTAAAAATAATTTGAGTTCGGCATTAGAGCACCCGGGGGTCGTTATGGAAAAGTTGGAGAAGGAAGTTAGGCTGGGTAGGATGGCCGGCCCGTTTTCGGCGCCACGCTAGCGGAATTGCGTCTGTCGCCACTGGGGGTGGTTCCGAAGAAGGAGCCCAACAAATTCCAGCTAATTCACCACTTGTCCTTCCCTAGGGGAACGTCAGTCAATGATGGAATAGACCCGGCTCTGTGTTCCGTGGTTTATACGTCATTTGATGCGGTAGTGACGTGGGTGAAGCGGTTCGGAAAGGGGGCGCTTATGGCAAAGACGGATATTGAAGCAGCATTCCGTCTATTGGCAGTGCATCCAGATAGCTTGCATTTGCTTGGGTGTTATTGGGAAGGAGGGATTTTTGGAGACCGTTGTTTGCCGATGGGCTGCTCCCTGTCTTGCGCCTATTTTGAGACCTTCAGTTCATTTTTAGAATGGGCGGTGAGGGATTCGGCGGGTTGTAACTCTGTCATCCACTATTTAGATGACTTCCTTTGCATGGGTCCGGCGAATTCGCGGGTTTGTACGGTTTTGTTAAACGCGTTATGAGGGTTGTTTGGGCAATTTGCGGTTCCACTGGCGGAGAAAAAGACGGTGGGGCCTACTACCGTATTGAGTTTCTTGGGACTCATGATTGATTTAGTTAGGAAAGAAGACTAATGAATCTTTTGACACATGTGTCTTTAAAGAGGAAGAGGTTCTAAGTCATCTGTCTAAAATTAATACAAATAAGTCACAGGGGCCTGATGGGATACACCCAAAGCTATTAAAAGAGCTCAGCGGTGAACTAGCAAAACCATTAACAGATTTATTTAACCAATCACTGGCGACAGGAGTCGTCCCAGAAGATTGGAAATTAGCAAATGTTGTGCCCATTCACAAGAAAGGTAGTAAGGAGGAATCGGGCAACTATAGGCCAGTAAGCCTGACATCAATAGTGGGGAAATTAATGGAAACCATACTTAAGGAGAGGATTGTGGACCATCTAAAATCCCATGGATTGAAAGATGAAAAACAGCATGGGTTTACTTCAGGGAGATCATGTCAAACTAATCTTATTGATTTTTTTGATTGGGTGACTAAAATAATAGATGGAGGAGGTGCAGTAGACATCGCTTATCTAGACATTAGTAAGGCTTTTGATACTGTCCCACATAGAAGGCTTATCAATAAAGTGCAGTCATTGTGCTTGGACTCCCATATTGTTGAATGGATTAGGCAGTGGCTGAGGGACAGACAACAGAGGGTTGTAGTCAATGGAGTATATTCAGACCAAGGTCTTGTTACCAGTGGGGTACCTCAGGGATCTGTTCTGGGACCCATATTGTTTAATATCTTTATCAGCAAAATTGCAGAAGGCCTCAATGGTAAGGTGTGTCTTTTTGCTGATGATACAAAGATTTGTAACAGGGTTGATGTTCCTGGAGGAATACACCAAATGGAAAAGGACTTAGGAAAACTAGAGGAATGGTCAAAAATCTGGCAACTAAAATTTAATGTTGATAAGTGCAAGATAATGCACCTGGGACGTAAAAACCCAAGAGCAGAATATAAAATCAGTGATACAGTCCTAACCTCAGTATCTGAGGAAAGGGATTTAGGGATCATTATTTCAGAAGACTTAAAGGTAGGCAGACAATGTCATAGAGCAGCAGGAAATGCTAGCAGAATGCTTGGGTGTAAAGCAAGAGGAATTACCAGTAGAAAGAGGGAGGTGCTCATGCCGCTCTACAGAGCACTAGTGAGACCTCATTTGGAGTATTGTGCTCAGTACTAGAGACCATATCTCCAGAAGGATATTGATACTTTGGAGAGAGTTCAGAGAAGAGCTACTAAACTGGTACATGGATTTCAGGATAAAACTTACCAGGAAAGATTAAAGGACCTTAACATGTATAGCTTGGAAGAAAGACGAGACAGCAGGGATATGATAGAAACTTTTAAATACATAAAGGGAATCAACAAGGTAAAAGAGGAGAGAATATTTAAAAAAAGAAAAACTGCTACAAGAGGACATAGTTTTAAATTAGAGGGGCAAAGGTTTAAAAGTAATATCAGGAAGTATTACTTCACTGAGAGAGTAGTGGATGCATGGAATAGCCTTCCTGCAGAAGTGGCAGCTGCAAATACAGTGAAGGCATTTAAGCATGCATGGGATAGGCATAAGGCCATCCTTCATATAAGATAGGGCCAGGGGCTATCCATAGTATTTAGTATATTGGGCAGACTAGATGGGCCAAATGGTTCTTATCTGCTGACACATTCTATGTTTCTATGTTTCTATATGGAGTGTAGGCTGCCATCTGCTAAATTGGAGGATCTAAAGCGGGAGGTGGCCAGGGCAGGGCAGTTGGAAAAAATAAAGCTTAGGGAGCTTAGACGGTTGGCGGGGGCGACGGCGGGGGTCCGGGCTCTGCACCACTTCATCAGGTTATGTCGGGAATTGAAGGCGGATCTGGCGGTTTGGGGATCGTTTTTAGGGAAGTATAACTGCCGATCTTTATTTATGGGGGAGGTGGTGGATGCAGTGGATTTTGATTTGTTTTCAGACGCGGCGGGGGGTTGCGGGTACGGGGTGTACCATGGGGGGCAATGGTGCGCAGGAGTTTGGCCTGATAGTTTGGTTCAGAAGGGTTGGGTAAGAAGTTTGGCCCTGTTGGAATTGTTCCAGATCGTTGCGGCGGTTTTGTTGTGGGGAAGTTGTTTCAGAACAGAAAAGTCCGGTTCCATTGTGATAACTTGGGGGTAGTGTAGGCGATCAACGGTTTGTCAGCCTCATCGCCATTGATGGTTCGGTTGCTGCAAAAGTTAGTGCTGGAGTGTTTGGTACTCAATGCGTGGGTGGTGGCTGTGCATGTGCCTGGGGTTGATAACTGTGGGACCGGTTCTGTCAGCTAGCCCCGGGTGCGGCGGAGTTGGGGCTAGAGTGTCCAGCCTCGCTGTGGAACGTTCTGGAGTAGCAGTAGCGGGCCTTATCCGGTCATCTTTGGTGCCTGGTACGTGGGATCGGTACTCTAGCGCTGGGGAGTGTTGGGAGCAATGGAAAGCGAGATTGGGCGTGGGTGACGAGGATTTAGAAATACCTATGTTGTTGTTTATTGGGCACTGCAGGGAGGAGGGTTGGCCTGTTGCTAGGATGAATGGCTGCTTGGTGGGGCTGGTTTTCGTTTTTCGTCTTAGGGATATAACAAAATCGTTTTTGGTAGCGAGGGCTATAAAGGGTTGGCGGTGGGAGAAGGCTGGGGGCCAACTCCCACCGTCCAGTGTCGTTCACTTTGTTGGTTAAGTTGGGTGAGCTGCTGGGTACGGTTTGTAGGTCAGATGGGGAAGCGAGGTTGTTCAGACTGGCTATCTCGTTTGCGTTTTTTGGGTCATTGCGGTTGGGCGAACTGGTGAGCCCGGCGGTGGACAGAAGAGGGGGGCTGTTTAGGGATGACGTGGACATGTTTCCAGATAGGGTGGAGTTCGTGATTAGGCGGTCAAAGACGCACATGGAAGGAAAAGGGCGACACGTTGTTTTATTTGAAATTCCGGATTGTTTAATGTGCCCTTTACGTTGTATGCGGTAGTTCACCAGGGGTAGGGTGGGTGACGGGTTAACCCCGTTATTGGTTCACGAAGATGGTTCCTTCCTTTCAAGGTTTCAGTTTGCGGCAGTTTTTAGGTGGGGTTTGGCCGGATTGGGCGTAGGAGAGTCAGTTTTTTCCAGCCATTCGTTTAGAACTGGGGCGGCAACGGAGGCAGCTAGATGAGGGTTAGGTGACGATGTAATTAAGAGGATAGGTAGGTGGGAATCGGTACGATTTCGGTCATACGTCAGGCCAGAAGGGGTGGTTTGGTGAAGGGGGCGAAGTTAGGGATTTTGGTCTTGCAGTTGTGGAATGGTTGCTTCTTGTTTTCTTTTTCTTTTTATTGTTGCAGGTTCGGACCCAGCATTGATCTGGGTGTTGGGTCACTCATATGTGTGGTGGGGAGATTCCAGAGCTGCGGTTAGGCCGGACGGTTTGCAACTTGGATTTGCTCGCGAAGTAGCTGTGGTCAGATGGATCGGTAGGCAGGGGATGGTGTGTGTGTGTGGGGGTTCTGCCGGAGTTCAACAGATTTGTTAGGCAGGACAGGGGCACCTGATGTCTTGGTTCTGCACTTGGGGGGGAATGATTTAGGGGCTCGGCCTTTTAGGGAGTTTCAGGGCTTCAAGGACCTCCCCCTCGGGAAGAAGGCATACATATTGTTATGTGTTTGGTTTGGCATTTATGGGGGTTATTATTATTATTATTAGTAAAAGTATGTATGTTAGTAATAAATAGGCTGCTGTGGCCAAAATTTATCCAAAAAGGCTGTGTCCATGTCATTAATGGGTAATGGGTTTTGGAAAGGCAGCTTGAGGGAGGTAGGGTTGGTGGAGACTGAGGGGTCTTACGGTATTAACCAGTACCTCCGTCATGGCAGTAGCAGTCCCCAACAGGCTTTAGGGCCTGCTTCCCAGCAATGCGGCTCTCAGCCCTTTAGTACGGCACACATCATACAGATCCGAAACCACAGAGACTCCACAGATTCACTGTGAAATGGAGGATAATCCACACCCAGCTGAGACTGGGTTTTATATCCCTAACCAAAACCCGGCCTGTAACGTGGGGAACAGCCAACCACCCTGCACTTTGGCTGGATCGGCTTTACAGTCTCACTAAATAACCAATAGTGTCAGTCAGCACTAGCTGCCGCTGACACTTAAAATTACCGGCTCTTACCTCACCAGGAACCTCGGTGACACATATCTTCTGTCAATGACAGCCCCTTGCGCTTTCCTACAGTACATATGACTTTTTGATCCCTTTTGATCCTTTATTTTGCTTTTTGGGAAGCAGGATAAAGAAAAGACAGAAATTCTGCCATTGCTTTTTGGGTTTTGTCATTATGGCATACACCTTGTGGGAAAAATGACATACTAAGGCTACCTTAACACTTGCGGCAGTGTGATCCGGTGGGCAGTTCCGACAACGGAACTGCCTGCCGGATCCGCTGATCTGCATGTGACTGAAAGCATTTGTGAGACGCATCCGGATGCGGATCCGTCTCCCAAATGCATTGCAAGAACAGATCTGTCTCTGCATGCGCAGACCGGAAGGACGGATCTGGCATTCCAGTATTTTGAATGCCGGATCCGGCACTAATACATTCCTATGGAAAAAAATGCCAGATCCAGCATTCCGGCAAGTCTTCAGTTTTTTTCGCCAGAGATAAAACCGTAGCATGATCAGTCAAAATGACTAAACTGAAGACATCCTGATGCATCCTGAACGGATTACTCTCCATTCAGAATGCATGGGGATATGCCTGATCAGTTTTTTTCCGGTATAGAGCCCCTGCAACGGAACTCTATGCCGGAAAAGAAAACTGCTAGTGTGAAAGTACCCTTACTTTATTCTGCAAGTCAGTATGATTGCAGAGTTACTAATTTTATATATATATATATTTTCACTTGACAGGGTAGATCATGTGATATTTTTATAGAGCCAGTTGTTATGAACGTGGCAATACTTAATTTGCTTATTTTTTTATTGATATATTTTTTTTACAATCATAAATGGTTTGATGAGGGGAAAGGGGCACTTTTTAAAACGTGTGCATTTTTTTAAAACTTTTTATCTAGTCCCACTATGGGCTTCAACTTTTGAGGGTCTGATCTCTGTTTCGGTAGTGTACAGTACATGCTGAATTGTACTGCATTGAGACTGTCAGTTTTACATTGACAGTTGCCTATGAGACTTGGTCTCATAGCCTTCCATACATTGGAGAGCTGGAGTCCTTTGTAAGGCTTCCGGGTGTCATGACAACCATAGGCACCCCTACCTGTGTACACCCCTTAGACGCTGTGGTCAGTATTGACCGCAGCATCTAAGGATTTAATCCGCCGGCATCAGAGCTGTAAGCAATGCCAGCATACAGTAGCCGCTGTCAGTAGCAGCCAGGCCCCTGTACTGATTGAGCGAGCGCAGTTCCTGTGCCCGGATGATCGGTCAGGGCCGGCTCCAGGTTCATGCGGGCCCTTGGGCAATAAAGCCTCAGTGGGCCCCCTTGTGGCATTTTTCACAACACACGCGGCAATGAAGCTGCATGTATTAGGCCTCTTTCACACGGGCGTCAGTTTTTTTGCCCGGATAAGAGCCGGGTGCGTTGCGGGAAAATGCGCGATTTTCCCGCGCGAGTGCAAAACATTGTCATGCGTTGCACTCGCGTGAGAAAAATCGCGCATGTTTGGTACTGATTGGGATTGATGTTCTGAAGATTGTATTATTTTCCCTTATAACATGGTTATAAGGGAAAATAATAGCATTCTGAATACAGAATGCATAGTAAAACAGCGCTAGAGGGGTTAAAAAAATAAAAATAAAAATTTAACTCACCTTAGTCCACTTGATCACGAAGCCCGGCATCTCCTTGTGTCTCCTCTGCGCTGAACAGGACCTGGGGTGAGCTGCTCCATTAAATACAGGTTAAGGACCTTCGATGACGTCACTCCGGTCATCACATGGTACGTCACATGATCTTTTACCATGGTGATTCACCATGGTAAAAGACCATGTGATGACCGGAGTGACGTCATCGAAGGTCCTTAACCGGTATTTAATGGAGCAGCTCACCCCAGGTCCTGTTCAGCGCAGAGGAGACACAAGGAGATGCCAGCTTCGCGATCAAGTGGACTAAGGTGAGTTAAATTATTTTTTATTTATTTTTTAACCCCTCTAGCGCTGGTTTACTATGCATTCTGTATTCAGAATGCTATTATTTTCCCTTATAACCATGTTATAAGGGAAAATAATAATGATCGGGTCTCCATCCCGATCGTCTCCTAGCAACCGAGCGTGCAAAGCGCACGGCATCCGTACTTGCTTGCGGATGCCATCCGATTTTCACACACCCCATTCACTTCTATGGGGCCTGCGTCACGTCAAAATCGGACAATATAGAGCATGCTGCGATTTCAACTGAACGCACAAGTGATGCGTTAAAAACAACGCTCATGTGCACAGCCCCATAGAAATGAATGGGTCAGGATTTAGTGCGGGTGCCATACGTTCGCCGCACGGATCGCACCCGCACGGAAAACTCGCCCGTGTGAAAGGGGCCTTATAGAACTTCTCTGCTATACTATCCTCCAGTACTGTCCTCTGGTAATCAGTAAAGACATCCTGGAGATGCCGAGCCTTGTAGTTCTCTGCAATACTATCCACCAGTACTGTCCTCTGGTAACCAATAATGACAGGCTGGACATGCTGAGCTTTGTAGTTCTCTGCTATACTATCCTCCAGTACTGTCCTCTGGTAATCAGTAAAGACATCATGGAGATGCTGAGCCTTGTAGTTCTCTGCAATACTATCCACCAGTACTGTCCTCTGGTAACCAATAATGACAGGCTAGACATGCTGAGCTTTGTAGTTCTCTCAGAGTAGCAGAAGGCTCAGCATGTCCAGCCAGCCTGTCATTATTAATTACCAGACTGGAAAGGAGTATAAGGGCAGAGAACTATAAGGCTAAGCAAGGAGAGAACTACGAGTCTGTCTGAAACGCTATGCTGCACTGGAATCTGCATGGAAAAAACGTGCTTATTCTGCAACGTGTGCAGATGTGTGTGCAGAAAATCTGCGTGAAATTTGCAACAAAAAAGTGCATAAATCCGCACTATTTATCGCGTTTTTTGTGTGGTTTTTATGCGGATTTGATGCGGCTTTGCTGCGAATCTCATCTTTTCATTGAAAAGGATGACATCTGCCAAAAATGCAAACAATTGACATGTTGCAGATTTCAAAATCCACACACACCTAATAAAAAAGCAAAGTGTTCATGAGATTTTTGTAATCTCAAACACTTTGGGACACATTTATCAAGCTCGTCTGTTTTTAACCCAAAAATTAGACAGGCGTATCTCATTTAGCTGTCTTTTTTTTGCAGAGTATTTATTAAAAGTCGCACAACCGTTGATGAATTAAATTCTGTGTATTGCTATTAGGCTACATGCACACGACAAACCATGGATCCAAAAAAAACGGAATCTGCCTGTGTGCCTTCCACAATTTGCGGAACGGGTGGCCCATTGTAGACATGCCTATTCTTGTCTGCAATACGGACAAGAATAGGACATGTTATATTTTTTTTGCGGGGCCTCGGAATGGAGCAACGGATGCGGACAGCACACGGTAGTGCTGTCCGCATCTTCTGCGGCCCCATTGAAGTGAATGGGTCCGCACCCAAGCCGCAAAAAACTGCGGCTCGAATGCAGACCATAACTACGGTCGTGTGCATGAGTACAGTGTTCATTTTAGGACATGGTCAGATATCGTCAGGTGTCGGGGTCAGGTGTCACATTGGCATTATTTTGATACTTGACTATGATATCTGACCATGTCCTAAAATGAACACTGTACATGAGGCCTTAGTCTGATCTCTGGTGCTTGTTTTTCAGTACGACGCGTTCATATTCACTTAGACTGCGCAAGAAAAAAGTTGCATGTCTCCAGGAAAGTGCGACTTTTAATGCAAAAAAAAGTCGCACTTCATCACTCAAAACAGACGAAGAACGTCAACCCTGGGGTGGTGTACAAATTAGAATATTTTTCTGACAAATTCAAGTACAAAAAAGGCATACCTACATAAATAGGTTGGAAAAAAGTTTCAAAAGTTAGAAAACTTCTGAATTAGGCCTCATGCACACGACAGTATTTTTTCACGGTCCGCAAAACGGGGTTCCGTTGTTCCGTTTCGGTTTTTGTTTCTGTGTGTCTTCCTTGATTTTTGGAGGATCACCAGACATGAAGGAAAGTGATAAAAAATCTAAGTCAAGTTTGCCTTGCAAATGATAGGAAAAAAAAAAAACGGACACGGATGACAATCTTGTGTGCCTCCATGTTTTTTCACGGACCCATTGACTTGAATAGGTCCGCAAACCGTTGTCCGTGAAAAAAATAGGACAGATCCTATTTTTTTCACGGACTGGAAACACGAATCACTGACGACAAACGGTGCTTTTTCCGAATTCTCCATGGACCCATTGAAAGTCAATGAGTCCGCAGAAAATCACGGAAAATGGAACAACGGACACAACAACGGTCGTGTGCATGAGGCCTTAGTGTAAAAAAATCTAAATAGGCAAAAGCCTCTAAGACAGGCGCAATTTCAGTAGTAAATGCGGTCTCATGCACACAGATGTATTTTTTGTCCATGTCCGTTATGTTTTTTTGCCGGCCCGTATGCAGAACCATTCATTTTAAAGGCGCTGCAAAAAAAAAAAAATGAAAATGACTCCATGTGCATTCCGTATTCATATGTCCGCAAGTCCGTTCCACAAAAAAATAGAACATGTTCTTGTCCATTTGCAGACAAGAACAGGCATTGTTACAATGGATCCGCAAAACAGATGTAGCATGGACATCACATGGATATCATCCTTTTTTGTGGATCTGTGTTTTGCAGAGTGCAAAATACATACAGTCATGTGCGCGAGCCCTAAAACAGCATTTTCTAGACTAAAAACAGGCGCAAACACTTCAGTAAATGCGCCCCTTTGCTGGTACTGTATTATGTTGAGTTTTTTTCCTGCACAAATATCCACGCAGCAAAAATGCACGTAATCCAAATTGTGTGCAGGTACTCTGGGGCACATTTACTAAGCTTTATGCACTTTATTGACCCAATTTGTCAATTTTGCTGACAAGGATAGGCATTGTTTTTTTTGTGGATCTGCAATTTGAGGACTGCAAAACACATACTTTCACACTCGCGTTTTGGGCAGATCCTTTATCTGCAAAAACGGATCCGTTACAATAATACAACCGCATGCATCCGTCATGAATGGATCCATTTGTATCATCTGTAACATAGCCAAGACAGATCCATCATGAACTCCATTGAAAGTCAATAGGAGATGGATCCGTTTTCTATTGTGTCAGAGAAAACGGATCCGTCCCCATTGACTTACATTATGTTCCAGGGCGGATCCGTTTGGCTCAGTTTCATCAAGCAGACAGCAAAACACTGCAGGAAGCATTTTGGTGTCTGCCTCCAGAGCGGAATGGGGACTGATCGGAGGTAAACTGATCAGCGATGGCCAGTTCGCATTGTTCGCACGCGAACACATGCGGGCTGCCATCTTTTCTCACAAGTCCGGCGAAGCACAGGTAAGCCCTTACCTGTGCCTGTGCGTGAGCCAGTCTGAAATCAAATGCGGTCAGCTAGAGCAGGCAGTTCCGAGAACAGCCTGATGAAGGCGCCGAAGGCGCCCGACGGCTGTTCGCGGAACTGTCTGCTCCGGGTGACCGCATTTGTTTTCAGACCGGCTCACGCACAGGCACAGGTAAGGGCTTACCTGTGCCTCGCCAGACTTGTGAGAAAAGATGGCAGCCCGCATGTGTTCGTGGGTGAACAATGCTAATTGGCCATCACTGAAACTAATACATTCTGAGCGTATCCTTTTCCACTCAGAATGCATTAGGGCAAAACTGATCCGTTTTGGACCGCTTGTGAGAGCCCTGAACGGATCTCACAAACGGAAACCAAAACGCGAGTGTGAAAGTAGCCTAAGGCCCCTTTCACACGGGTGAGAATTCCGTGCGGTTGCAAAGCGTGAGGTGAACGCATTGCACCCGCACTGAATCCGGACCCATTCACTTCAATGTGGCTGTTCAGATAAGCGGTGATTTTTACGAATCACTTGTGCTTTGCATGAAAATCGCAGCATGTTCTATATTCTGTGTTCTTCACGCAACGCAGGCCCGATAGAAATGAATGGGTCTGCGTGAAAATCGCAAGCAAGTGCGGTTGCGGTGCGATTTTCACGCATGGTTGCTAGGAGATGATGTAAGTAATTTACTGTATTATTTTCCCTTATAACATGGTTATAAAGGAAAATAATAGCATTCGTAATACAGAATGCTTAGTAAATTGTGGCTTTAGGGGTTAAAAAAATAATAATTGACTCACCTCATCCACTTGATGATGTATCGTCTTCTTTCAGGACCTGCCAAAGGACCTTTGATGATGTAATCTTCGATCTTCATTCAGCAGGACCTGCGCTGACGTCACTGCGCTCACCAGCTGCGCGATCAAGTGTATGAAGGGAGTACATTTTTTTTAATTTTGAACCCCTCAATCCACATTCTGTATTATTAGGGTCCATTCACATGTCTACAATTTCATTCCGCATTTTGCGGAACGGAATTACGGACCCATTCATTTCTATAGGGGAGCACGATGTGCTGCCCGGATCCGGAATTGCGGATCTGCACTTCCGGGTCCGCAATTCCGATCCCGCAATTGCGGACAAGAATAGGCATTTTCTATTAAGTGCCGGCGATGTGCGGTCTGCAAAATGCGGAACGCACATCACCGATGTCCGTGTTTTGCGGATCCACGGATCTGTAGATCTGCAAAACACACACGGACGTGTGAATGGACCCTTAAAATAATAAAATATACAGAACACCTAATCCAAACGCGAATTTCAGTGAAAAAGTCCGGGTTCGGGTCTGGGTACGACAGTCAGTTTTTTTAAAACGCATTGCACCCACACGATAAAAAAACTGAACTGCAATTGCGTACCTACTCGCACGATTTTCCCTGATCACAGACGCAACGCATCCGGACACGCTCGTCTGCATGGTGCCTAAGGCTTGGAGACGTTTCGGACTAGCATAAATCCATCTTGTCCAACAGGAAAACAGCAATAATTAGTGTGTACCATTAGTAAGTGTGATCCTCTAGCCTAGCAACTATACTAACTTCAGCATGCCCAGCGTTCTAACCTTTCCACACGTGCCTTCCTGCTATTGTAAATGAAGTGATCAATCCCTTGCTCCTTAGAGAAGGACAGGTTTTGTGCCACTAAAGTGACCCCTGCCTCCAGTTCTGCAGATTATTCTCTGTTTTTGCAAACTCCTTTGCTGGCACCACCCACATCTGAGACACCTCCAGGCAATTACCTAAAACTGCCTGGTGGAAGTCTCAGCCCTGACTGCATCTCATCATTTCAGTGATTAGAACCTCGCCTCCTCCCCTCTGCTGCACAGGCAGAAGTGACACTGCTCAGGAGAAGACCTGACTATCATCTGTTTATGTCCCACTCAACGCTGAAGGCTTGTGCTGCTCAGGACAGACTCCAGGACAGAGATGGCCGACAGACACTACATAGACAACTCTGAGCAGCAGGGAGACCGGGAGAAGCAGGAGTGGGGCTATGTGGAAGGTGAGTGTTCCCTTCACTATTATGTATGAAATCCAAACTTTTCCAGGGTAGAAGGGACTTCAAAGTGTAAAGATGTCTAAACAATCTGAGGGACGATCCAAGGCTCACTCAGTATTAGCTCCTCTAATACCATGATGTGTGCAAATATCTGGCTTGGAGTTATAAATGTTTCAGAAGAATAGAAACAATTGCATTGACTGACACGGGAAATTCTTGCTTAGGTTATATCTCACACAGATGGTATAATGACTAGCAATTAATATTAATTTTGATGATCAGTTTTGGAATTTATGGACCATGCCTCCACTATAGTCACACACAGCAGATCTGTTGCAGAAATTTCTGGGACAGAATCCATACATCTGAATGGGGTTGTTCTACCAGCCTGTGCGCAGATTCTACAAACCCATTGAGATGAAGTTGTGTGTGTGTGAATGGACCCTTAAGGGTCCATTCACACATCCGTATGTGTTTTGCAGATCTACAAAACACAGACAGAGGCAATGTGCGTTTCGCATTTTGCGGACCGCACATTGCAGGCACTAAGAGAATATGCCTATTCTTGTCCGCTATTAAGGACAAGAATAGGATATGTTCTATTTTTTTCGGGATCGGAATTACGGACCCGGAAGTGCAGACCCACATCGTGGGGCCTCATAGAAATGAATAGGTCCGCAATTCCGTTTCCGCAAAATGCGTAGCGAAATTGCGGATGTGTGAATGGGGCCTAAGGGTGCCTGTAGCTAGTGCGGATTACTCGGTTTTTTTCTCTGCATGGATAAATCACAGCCTAATGCAGTACAAAGTGAATGAGATTATTTAACAAATCTGACGGACACTTAGTTTTTTTCCTTAGGTGAGGAAATCATTCTGTTGTGCGGATTTTAAAATTAGTGTTGAGCGCGAATATTCGAATAACGAATTTTATTTGCGAATATCGGCACTTTAAGAATTCGTGAATATTTAGAATATAGTGCTATATATATATTTTTTTTAGAATATTCGCCCTTTTTTTTTTTTTCCATCTGAAGTCATGATTCCGCCCTGCTTAAGTTGCTTGTGGGGCCAATGACTCATTGGCGCACTAGCAAGAAGCAGGGAGGAATAATTTGTTCAGATGGAAAAAATGACGAATATTCGTAAAAACAAATATATACTGTAGCACTATATTCTATAGTGCTATATATTAGTTTTTGACCCACGCCTGTATTGATCACGTAATATTCGCATATTACGCAATCACCTTCCCGCATAAAAAAAAATATATCGAATATAAAATATTCGTTTGTCGAATATATGAATTTGCGAATATATGACGAATATTCTACAAAATAATTGCGAAATATCACGAATTCAAATATGACCCCTGCCGCTCATCACGATTTAAAATCTACATCATGTTGATTGTATGATTCCGCATCTTCTGTAGGAAGGGGGGGGGGAGGTAGATTTGCCCATGGACTTCAATGGGGTTGCTTACATAAAAATAAAAATGCATACAAATCTGCATAAAAAACAAACGCACCTAAGTCGCCATAAAATGGTGCTGATTTATGTGCTGTTTTGGTGCAGATTTTCTGCACACAAATCTCACCATGTACAGGCATTCTAAGAGCCAGGGTGCACCATTGATTGGATGCGTAATTCACAGTCAGATTAGTTGAGTTAGGGCTCATGCACACAAAACGTATTTTTTTTTCCGCATCCGATCCGTGTGGGTCGGATGTGGGTGGACCCATACACTTCAATGAAGCTGCAAAAGATGCAGATAGTACACCATGCGCCGTCCCCATCCGTATTTCCTTTCCGCTGCCCTGCAAAAATAAAATAGAATATGTCCTATTCTTTTCCATTTTATGGACAATAGGACTGTTCTGTAGGGGCCAGGATGTTCCGTTCTGCAAAATGCGCAAAACAAACAGGGCCAATGTCCGTGTTTTGCGGCTCCGCAATTTACAGACTACAGTTGTGTGCATGAGGCCTTATCTTTACATCTATAGGCAACATTGATGTCACCTGCCTTGGCTAAATGTGTATGTGTGTTCAATGGGGAGCGTCTAGTCTCTTCTGGCAGCGGCTTATCTCCTGGAAAAACAAAAGGAGCAGGCAAAAATATTCACTTCGTCAGATCCTTCTCTGAAAGGATCGGGAGCTCCTAAACACATTAGACTGTCGGCCGAACCTGCCAATTTTGGTGGGTTGGGAAGGAAATACACTGATGTGTATGGCAAACTTTAGACCAGGGATGCTCAACCTATGGCCCTCCAGCTGTTGCAAAACTACAACTCCTAGCATGCCCTTTTAGCTGTAGTCTATCCAGCTGATCGGTTGAAGAGAAGGAAAACCCCTTTAAGGGTCCATTCACACGTCCGTTGTTTCTTTCCTGATCTGTTCCGTTTTTTTGCGGAACAGATCTGGACCAGATCTGTACCCATTCATTTTCAATGGGTCCTGAAAAAAAATCAGACATTGTGCTGTCCGATTTTTTTTTTTTTTTTTTTTTTTTTTTTTTTTTTTTTCAGGACCCATTGAAAATGAATGGGTCCAGATCTGGTCCAGATCTGTTCCGCAAAAAACGGAACAGATCAGGAAAGAAACAACGGATGTGTGAATGGACCCTAATGCCTCATTCACATGTCAGTATTCGGTCGGTGATTTCCATAAGTGATTTTTGAGCCAAAACCAGGTGCGGCTCTAAACACAGAACAGGTGCAGATCTTTCCCTTATACCTAGTGTTGAGCGAACCCGAACTGTAAAGCTCAGGTCCGTACCGAGCTTTACGATTTGTGGTACCAGACACCCGAACTTTGCCGGAAAAGTTCGAGTTTGGTGTTTAGGCATTTAATAAAGCTTGTTGAAAGGCTGCAAGCTTTTAAGCTGTGTGCCCTTAAAAGCCATCACTAATAGGCCATCAGTAGGCATGGCTGTGATTGGTCGGTGCATCATGTGACCCAGCCTCTATATAAGCTGGATCACGTGTAGCCCATCAGCTCTCAGTAGTGAAGGGACAGAAAGCAGTTGGCTGAAGTGAGGGACAGTGTTAGTCAGATTTTTATTTATTTATATTTTTGTGGGTGCAATGCAGCATTGTACTTTGTACCCCTGACACACAAATATAATAGTTAATCCGTCTGTTAGGTGCATGTCATATACCCATTTATTGCGTGAAGTACACCTGCACTGCATACGTGACAGGGAAAATAATATAGTTAATCTGTCTGTTAGTTCAGTGGGTGACCTCAAAGAATGAGAAGAGCATCAAATAAGGGACGTGGCCCTGGTCGTGGTGCTGATGGGGTTGGTGGAGCTCCTGTTGCAGGAAGAGGACAGGGTCGATCTGTGCCAGCTACACGCCCAAATAAAACACCTTCCTCAGGTGCACGTAGGCGACAGAATGTTCAGCGTTATTTTGTAGGCCCGAATACCGGTGTACGAATGGTGAGGCCAGAGCAAGTAGAGGCGGTAGTAGTCTTCTACCCACTCTTCACCCCTGCCCTCCTTGTCAATCTGTACATTGCACAAAGCCGCAGCAGTTGGCACCTGTGTTCTATATACAAACAGTTTTTTCCTTCTTCATTCTCCTTTTTGAAAGAGAACCGGGGGCTGCAAATATCCTATATATGGATATCCTGCAACTAATAAAAGTTAAGATAGTGTAAGTCCGTACGGTTATTTAACCTGCACTGCACAGATTATACTTACACAGCGCTATATCAACCAAGGCGTGTATGTGGTATCCTCCGTAGATGGTTGGATTTGTTCTGACGGAGATCCACGTTCACATGCAGTCACGCAGGGTCTAACCACGGACTTAATTCAGATATACCCCAGGTAAATCTACTGTTATTTTCGATTTCTTTTCTTAGAGGTTTCTGTGAATAAATCCAACCAGCTACGGAGGATATCATATACACGCCTTGGTTGATATAGCGCTGTGTAAGTTTAATCTGTGCAGTGCAGGTTAAATAACCGTACGGACTTACACTATCTTAACTTTTATTAGTTGCAGGATATCTATATATAGGATATTTGCAGCCCCTGGTTCTCTTTCAAAAAGGAGAAGGAAGAAGGAAAAAACTGTTTGTATATAGAACACAGGTGCCAACTGCTGCGGCTTTGTGCAATGTACAGATTGACAAGGAGGGCAGGGGTGAAGAGTGGGTAGAAGATGATGTAGAGGAGGATTTAGTCCTAGACCCAACATGGAATCAAGGTCATGCGAGTGACGTGTGCAATTCGGAGGAAGAGGTGTTGGTCACACAGCACCAGCCACACGGCAAAAGAGGGAGCAGGGTGCAAAAGCAGAGTGGTTGTCTCCTAGCCATTATGCCTGCTACTGCCCACCGCACCCAGGGACTGAGCACACCACAGCCAGCTCCAAGTAGTTCCCTGGCTTGGCAGTTCTTCAGACAATGTGCTGACGACAAGACGCGAGTGGTTTGCACACTGCGCAATCAGAGTCTTAAGCGAGGCATAAATGTTCTAAACCTGAGCACCACCTGCATGACCAGGCAACTAAGCTGCAGTGGAGTAGACACCTCAAAAACCACGAAGGATCTCAGGCTCCTCCTGGTTCCTCTTCTACTGCAGTCTCGGCCTCTTTCTCCTCCTCTGGAGTGACAGTGGCACCTGCCACCCTGCAAACAGAGGATCTGCCAGCAACACCACAGTCACCAAGCACTCCCACGCGATAACCCATTTAAATAATAACTAAAACTTTTATGTAGAAGAAATATAATTATAATTTGTAGAAAGGCTTTTTATTTTGCCTTTTAGTTCGCTGCCCATTATATATATATATATATATATATATATATATATATATATATATATATATATATATATATATATATATATATATATATATATATATATATATAAAATCCATTATTTGCTAAGACAGAGGGCCCTGTTGGGGTACTTGAGGCATGTTCCTCCAGCTACATAACTAATCATTATCTTTAAAGAAGCACTCCCACAAAAAAAAAAATTCTCTGACCTGTTAGAAAACTACATGATGTAATGTGTAGTGAAAGTAATTTTCTTATCAGTGACTGTGTTTGAGAGTTCTAACCTCCCTTCTGATCCTCAGCTGTGTGAAACATCTACACTCTGATTATCCACTGACACAGGACAGGAAGTCAGTTACTTCTCTGTTCATTCCTATGAGACTGACATTGAGGCTCCTATAGGAATACATAGATAAACTGCCTCCCTGTCCACACATAAGATCCTGTGTTATTTGGAAAGTTAGGGCTCTTTTACTCGAGCCGATTCACGCAGTGGATTCCACGCACTGCAAGAGAGCCAAGCCCCGCTCCGGACAGCAGAGACACGGAGCAGTAACATGATTGATAATGCTCGGTGCCTCTCTGATCTTTTTACTACAAAATCACAGTGAGATGAAGTTGTCACCGTGATTTTGTAGTAAAAAGGTCACAGAGAGGCACCGAGCATTATCATTCATGTTACTGCTCCGTGTCTCTGCTGTCCGGAACGGGGCTTGGCTCTCTTTCATGCAGTGGATTCCATGCACAGGAGGTCAACGCATTGCACCGAATCATGACCCATTCACTTTAATGGGGCTGTGCAGTTAAGCAGTGATTTTCACGCATCACTTGTGTGTTGCGTGGAAATCGCAGCATATTCTAAATTCGGCTTTTTTACACGCAGCGCAGGCCCCATAGAAATGAATGGGGCTGCTTAAAAATTGGATAGCATCCGCAAGCAAGTGCGGATGCAATGCGATTTTTCACGCATGGTTGCTAGGAGATGATGTTAGTAAATTGATTAAAGTCAGTTTACTGTATTATTTTCCCTTATAACATTGTGATAAGGGAAAATAGCATTCTTAATACGGAATGCTTACTAAAATGTTGCTTGAGGGGTTAAAAAATAAAATAAATTTACTCACCTCATCCACTTTCAGGACCTGCAAAAGGACCTTTGACGTAATCGTGGTGAGCGCGGTGACGTCAGCGGAGGTCCTTCTGAATGAAGAGAGAAGATCCTTCGGGTCTTTGTACCACAGTCAGTTTTTTAATCACGCGTGTGCAAAATGCATTGCACCCGCGCGATAAAAACTGAACATCGGAATGCAATCGCAGTTAAAACAGACTGCAATTGCGTACCTACTCGCACAATTTTTCCTGATTACAGACGCAACGCATCCAGACCTAATCCGCACACGCTCGTCTGCAAGGGGCTTAACGCCCTTTCACATGAGCGTGACTGATTAGGTCCGGGTGCGTTCAGTGAACCTCGCACCATTTTGCAAGCAAGTTCAGTCAGTTTTGTTTGCAATTGCGTTCAGTTTTTTCAGTGCCAGTGCAATGCGTTTTGATGCTTTTTTCATGCGCGTTATATGAAACGGAAGGTTTACAAATAACATCTCTTAGCAACCATCAGTGAAAAACTTATTGCATCTGCAATTGCTTCAGGATGCAATGCGTTTTTCCCTGAAGCCCCATTCACTTCTATGGTGCCAGGGCCTAAGTCCCCTTTCACACGAGCGAGTTTTCAACGTGGGTGCGATGCATGACGCATAGCACCCTCACTGAATCCTAACCTATTCATGTCTATGTACATGAGCGTTTTTTCAACGCATCAGTTAAAAACGCAGCATGTTCTATATTCTGCATTTTTCATGCAGCCCTGGCCCCATAGAAGTGAATGTGGCTTGCGGATGCAATGTGTTTTCACTGATGGTTGCTAAGAGATGTTGTTTGTAAACATTCAGTTTTTTTTTATCACGTGCGTGAAAAACGGAGGTTTCTGAATACAGAATTCTGAATTCTGAATACAGAATGCCAAGTAAAATAGTGATTGAGGGGTTAAAAAACAAACAAAAAAAACCCTCACTGAGTCCACTTGATCGCGTAGTTGCGGATCTCTGTCTTCTTCTGTAATGTTGAGCTGCCAGCTAAGGACCTGTGGTGACGTCACATCACATGGTCCCTCACCATGGTGATGAACCATGTGATAGGACGATGTGATGAGCACAGTGACGTCATCAAAGGTCCTATTCCTGTGCACAGCAAAGAAGACAGAAGAGAAGCCGGGCTGCTCGATCAAGTGGATTAAGGTGAGTTAAATTATTGTACTATGCATTCTGTATTAAGAATGCTGTATTATTTTCCAATAATAATCTACAGAACACCTAACCCAAACCCGAACTTCTGTGAAGCAGTTTGGGTTTGGGTACCAAACATGCCGATTTTTCTCACGCGCATGCAAAACGCATTACAATGTTTTGCACTCGCGCCGAAAAATCGTGCATGTTCCCGCAATGCACACGCATCTTATCCGGGCAAAAAACATGGCGCCCGTGTGAAAGAGGCCTAGGGGTGTTATTCCACAGAATTTACCCTTTAACCCCTGGACGGGATGTAGACTTTGCTTGTGGGTTAGCAACCAGACCACTACCATCTGGAATGGTCCTACTGTACTGTGGTCAAAGACACTGGTGAAAACAGAGACACTCGCATGGCATAATTCAGAACCAGGCAGAATACAAGACACCCAAGGTTGGAAATAATTTGGGTGTCCGTGAACTACAGCCCCTTTTACCTGTTAGCCACCTAGTGCTTTTTGCCGTGTGGATATACATGTGAACTCAGTTGTGTAGACTGCCCTTCACTTCCCTGTACACTGTTTACCATCCTGTCTTTTCCCCATATTTTATATTTGATAATAAATTGATATTTTGGTATATGATCTCCACTTGCTTTTTTGCTAGAATACTAGACACAAAGCGCTGGCAGTCAAATGAATCAGGAACTCAGATTTGGGCCCCTTTCACACGAGTTTTCCGAACGGGTGCAATGCATGACGTGAACGCATAGCACCCGCACTGAATCCTGACCCATTCATTTCAATTGGTCTGTGTACATGTAAATTTTTTTTTTCATGCATGACTTCTGCGTTGCATGAAAAACGCAGCATGTTCTATATTCAGCGTTTTTTAACGCAGCCCTGGCCCTATAGAAGTGAATTGGGCTTCAGTGAAAAACGCATTGCATCCGCAAGCAAGTGCGGATGCAATGCGTTTTTCATTGATGGTTGCTAGGAGATGTTTGTAAACATTCAGTTTCTTATCACGCGTGTGAAAAATGCATCAAAACGCACTGCACCAGCGCTGAAAAAAAACAAAACCACTGAACGCAATCGCAGACAAAACTGACTGAACTTGCTTGCAAAATGGTGCGAGTTTCACTGAACGCATCTGGACCTAATCCGTCACGCTCATGTAAAAGAGGCCTTACAGACATACTTCTTAGGCCTCTTTCACACGACAGTATGTCCATTTCAGTGTTTTGCGGTCCGTTTTTCACGGATCCGTTGTTCCGTTTTTTGCTTCCGTTGTGGTTCCGTTTCCGTTCCGTTGTTCCGTTCCGTTTTTCCGTATGGCAAATACAGTATACAGTAATTTCATATAAAAAATTGGGCTGGGCATAACATTTTCAATAGATGGTTCCGCAAAAAACGGAACGGATACGGAAGACATACGGATGCATTTCCGTATGCATTCCGTTTTTTTGCGGACCCATAGACTTTAATGGAGCCACGGAACGTGATTTGCGGCCAAATATAGGACATGTTCTATCTTTAAACGGAACGGAAAAACGGAAATACGGAAACGGAATGCACACGGAGTACATTCCGTTTTTTTTGCGGAACCATTGAAATGAATGGTTCCGTATACGGACCGTATACGGACCGCAAAAAACGGCCCGCAAAACGGAAAAAAAAAAACGGTCGTGTGAAAGAGGCCTTACACATGGACACAAGGACTTCAGGGACTTGGACACTGTTCAGACATGGCAGAACTTAGCAAGACAGAATTCAAGAATGGACTACAGGAACTTGGATATTGCACAGACACAGCAGATGCATACAGAACCTAGGCAAGACAGATTGGACAAGAACTAGGACGGAATTCGGACAATACACAGAACAGACTTTGACAAACAAACTAGATCAGGATTCAGACTGTTGCATGGAACAGTCTTTGTTAAAGAAACTGAGACAGAAGTCAGACTGTGACATAGCAAGAACAATCCAGACTATGAACTAGGAGTATGTCTTTGGCACAGACAGACTCCAAACAGATCAAAGCAAGACACACTTAAAAGACCAGAATGTTGTTCAACCAGGGCAGGTTTTGGCTTTTAAGAGACCTCCATCAACTCATGAACATATATAGTAGACTTACCAAACCCATTAGTCGCACAGATTCAGACACACTGACAGCAAAGGAAAGATTAACCCCTGCAATACAGAACTGAGGAGGGGTACAAGCACATGGGTACAATTCGCACTACAAGTAACTGGGACCGGGATAAACGGTACAGTGGCGCTGGCAAATAGCCATACCGAGAAATGACCCTAAATCGCTCCAATGTGCATCTGGTGCGGATGATGCAGTGATACAACTGAAATGCCACTGCAACACCCTTTATCAAGGAAAAGCACTTTGGTATTATAATTTAGCTTAGTGACACAGATTTACTAAACCAATACATGGCGTAAACTTAGTCTGTAAGGTCTTGAACCAGTTGTATGATGTATGTGGTGCGCGTGCGGGGATAGACACATTACATTGAGACAGACTCTTACAACCGAATTGTGGTATAATTTTAGCACAAAATGCGAGTCTTTGGCCATGCCCCATTTCCTGTGAAACTCCACCCCTCGCTGATCAGTTGAGTCCCCTTAGTAAAAAGTTAGTAAAAAGTGTAGAATCTCTAGTTGTGCCACATTTACACCAATGTGCATACACATTTTAGGTGCAGACACATTACTAAATCTGTCCCATTGTACAGTATACACAGTGGTGGTAGCAGTAAGGAGACATTTGCCCCTAAATTATTTTTTCCAAAATGGATATATGATTAAACAGTGAAGAGGGCTGTAAAGTTCTACGGCTGGATCTGATCCCTGTGGCAACAAAGAACTGTGCCGGAAACAGAATTTGTGATTGAGACCAAATATTTGCTTTTGCCTGGTTAACTACTTTTGGATATAAAGAGTTAAAAACCGGTTATACCACTTTCACTTTTAATAACACTTTATTGTGTCAAAGTAAAACGGGTAAATCTTTTGGAATAAAAATCATGAGACATTGATATAATGATTTTTATTGGTTAATAAGGAAGGAAAACAGAACTGAACAGCAAATGTCCATGGCTCCATAGTTCTTTCACTGGGGTCAGGCCTCATACACACTTCAGGATTACAGATCCATGCTATTCCATTTTTTCATGTGAAAGGTTTTAGATGTGCAGAACGCTTCTTTTTTCATTTCGCAGCCTGTTCCAACAGATTCTTATCAGTACTGTTCTTAGTTTAGAGAAGTCAATGGGAAGGAATCTAGAAGCACCTTCATGTACATGTATTTGCGTAGTTCAGATGTTCGTATTTGTTCCTTTTTTAAATCAGTATTTCAGGAATGTTTAAAAAAAAAATTAGGATAGAATAGTTAGTCCCTTAACAAAAAAGTTAATAAATATGTTTAAAAATGGAGAACTTGAAAGGTAGCTGAACCCAGGAACCCAATATGGGCACTACAAAGTGGATGGAGCTCTTGCTTAATCTACTGTATTTGTGGAGCATCGGGCACCTGGTGAGAATAGCTGATCATTGGGGTGCCGGCCTACCGGATATAGGACTCCCATTGATTTCGTATTGATGACAAAAGGCGTCTTGCACATGATCATATGTTTTGTTTTTTTTCTGTATTTTGCGTTCCTTTTTCCACGGATCCGATTTTTGTTTCAATAGTGTTTCCGCTTCCGTTCGGTTTCTGTTTGTGATCTGTTTTTTGCAGATCGCAAATGGAAACGGAAGCATACAATAGTGTTTAAACAGTAAGTACATAAAAAAATTGGGCTGGGCATAAAATTTTCAATAGATGGTTCCGCAAAAATGGAACGGATACAGAAGACATAAGTATGCATTCTGTGTTTTTTTTTTTTTTTTTTTTGCGGACCCATTGACTTGATTGGAGCCATGGATCGTTATTTGCGGGTCATAATAGGACAAGTTCTATATTTCAGCTGAACGGAAATGGAATGCATACGGAATACATTCCCTTTTTTTTTTTTGAAGAACCATTGAAATGAATGGTTCCGCATACGGACCGAAACAGAATCCGCAAAAACGGAATGTAAAAAAAAAAAACTGTTTGTGTGCAAGAGGCCCAATCCTGAGGATAGTTACTGTAACTTGAAACAAAACTTATGATGCTACTTTTATACATGATTTTTGCAACTTTCTTAATGTTCAAATGTATTTTTCATTAAAATGTAAACAGTATTTATTGTACCAACTGCATCCAAAGTTTTACCATTTCAGAGCAATAAGGATTTTTCTCTCACCCCTGAAAGGGAGGAACCTTTGAACATCCTCCTTCATTCTTCTGAGATCTATTGCTTTTTTTTTTTTTGTTAAAAAAAATGTCAAGCGGAAAGAAAAGCTTTGGTTGTGCGGTAGCTCGAACAAGCCCTCAGGGTATGATCACACAGGCGGGCTTCTGCATGTAGTTTTGGAATCCAAAAACAGGGGTGAAATAAAAAAATAAGTCCTGTATACTATCTCTCCTTTTATGATCTACTCCTGATATTGGCTTCCAAAACTGTATTCAGAAACCTGACCGTGTGGTGGTACCTTTATAGCAGCCTTCCATAACCAATGGCTCTCTGGCCCCTGCATGTGGCCCTTATAGCTGTTGGCAGCTGTGGATACGTTTAGTATCCTTGAGGCACCATCAATGTAATTACGTTACAAGAACTTGCTACCAGGATCAAGCCGTATCACTAGCAGTAAATATACTGTAAAAACCTTATCACTTTTTCCCTGTTAATATAATACGTCATGTGTTGTCAAATGTCCCCAGCAATAAATTGCAAATCTCTTTCATAGCAGTAAATGCTGGCAACGTAGAATTTGTAGTATAAGGCTCCATTCACACGTCCGCTATTCCATTCCGCATTTTGCGGAACAGAATTGCAGACCCATTCTTTTCTATGGGGCCGCACGATTTGGGCTGCTTCCAGGTCCGCAATTTCGATCCCGAAAAAATAGAACATGTCCTATTATTTTCCGCAATAGCGAACAAGAATAGGCATATTCTATTAGTGCCGGCGATGTGCGGTCCGCAAAATGCGAACGCACATTGCCGGTTTCCGTGTTTTGCGGATCCGCCAAACACACATGGATGTGTGAATGGACCCTTATGCTGAGGAGTAAAGAATCAATTTTCCCTGAAATCGCTGAAAAAAAAAATACATCCTCTCCTCATCGATTTGCCTGCGAATAGGCCATCTTGATTGAAGATACCACGCTTGTGATGATGTCAACACACCACCACTCGAGATTTCACGTGGTATCTTCAATCAAGGTGACTGCTGCGGCCCCCATGCAATCAATTGTAAGGTGAGTATTTTTTACCGGATTAACCCCTGAAAGCCCTCAATGTTGATCTCAGATGCTGCCATCAGTGAGAAAACACGGCATCTGAGGGGTTCAATGTTCCCTCTACATACAAAGAAATGCCCTTCGTGACGAAGCAAATTTCTTTGTGAAATTCGGCAAAGCAGCCAAATCAAATTTTTTAGAACTTCCCTCCACACTATTAAGGAGCGCAACTGTGCGGCAGTGAAAGTAAAGAACTAGTCATCATTTTCTCACTTCTTGAAATATTCCTACGGGAGCGTGCAAGTTATTTTAGTAATATCAACAATTTCCCTTTTTGTGTCTTTTATAATTTGATTTAATGGGATGATAACCCATGCGTGTTTCCAGCACATACAAAAAATAAAAAATCTCCAAAATATAATTAGAAAATAAACTGTAGAACACTATATAATAGTTACAGGGGTTATCCGATTTTTGTGATCTCATCTCGCCCACAGTGGGAAGTGTTACAAGAATAGCATGACAGTAATTTTTTTTTATCTCTACCACTCGAACACTTGTGGGCGAGATGAGATCACAAAAATATAACCGGATAACCCCTTTAAATTGATTATATATAAAGCTATTGACTGAGCCAGGAAACATTTTAGGGCTCTTTCACATCTGCGGTATTGTCTTCCGGCATAGAGTTCCGTCGTCGGGGCTCTATGCCGGAAGAATACTGATCAGGATTATCCTAATGCATTCTGAATGGACAGTCCGTCCTTCAGGATGCATCAGGATGTCTTCCGTTCCGGAACGGAACGTTTTTTGGCCGCAGCAAATAGCGCAGCATGCTGCGCTTTTTGCTCCGGCCAAAAATCCGGAACACTTGCCGCAAGGCCGGATCCGGAATGAATGCCCATTGAAAGGCATTGATCCGGATCCGGCCTTAAGCTAAACGTCGTTTCGGCGCATTGCCGGATGCGACGTTTAGCTTTTTCTCAATGGTTACCATGGCTGCCGGGACGCTAAAGTCCTGGCAGCCATGGTAAAGTGTAGTGGGGAGCGGGGAGCAGCATACTTGCCATCCGTGCGGCTCCCGGGGCGCTCCAGAGTGACGTCAGGGCGCCCCAAGCGCATGGATGACGTGATCGCATGGATCACATGATCCATGCGCATGGGGCGCTCTGACGTCATTCTGGAGCGCCCCGGGAGCCGTGCGGACTGTAAGTATACCGCTCCCCCGCTCCCTGCTCCTACTATGGCAACCAGGACTTTAATAGCGTCCTGGGTGCCATAGTAACACTGAAAGCATTTTGAAGACGGATCCGTCTTCAAATGCTTTCAGTACACTTGCATTTTTCCGGATCCGGCGTGTAATTCCGGCAAGTGGAGTACACGCCGGATCCGGACAACGCAAGTGTGAAAGAGGCCTTAGAAAGTAATTTGCAACTGTTCATTCTAGTGATTTTGGTGACCTATTTTCTAAATACATTTTAGTGTTATAATTTTTAATTATCTATCCTAAAATCATGCAGTTTTTGCACTGTCCACAAAGCCTAAGGGCTGTTTGACACGAGCGGATGCCGTGCGTGACATCCGCTCCGTGAATGACAGCCAAGATCCGATGCGGACTGCAGAGGCACTGAGCAGTAACATGACTGATAATGCTCCGTGCCTCTCTGTGATCTCTTTACTACGAAATCACGGTGACAACTTTATCTCACTGTGATTTCATAGTAAAGAGGTCACAGAGAGGCACGGCGCATTATCAGTCATGATAATGCTCCGTGCCTCTGCAGTCTGTATCGGGTCTTGGCTGTCATTCACGGTGCAGATGTCACGCACGGCATCCGCTCGTGTGAAACGGCCCTAAGGCCTCTCTCACACGAACTATACGGATTGTGTCAGGGTGCATTTAGTAAAACTCACACCATTCTACAAGCAAGTTCGGTCAGTTTTGTGTGCGATTGCGTTCAGTTCAGTTTTTTCCATACGGGTGCAATGCGTTTTGATGCGTTTTTCACAGGGGTGATAAAAAAACTGAAGGTTTACAAACAACATCTCCTAGCAACCATCAGTGAAAAACGCATTACATCCGGACTTGCTTCCAGACACACTGCGTTTTTTCACTGAAGCCCCATTCACTTCTATGGGGCCAGGGCTGAGTGAACGCAGAATATAGAACATGCTGCGTTTTTCACGCAACGCAGAACTGATGCGTGAAAAAAAAATGTACACAGACCCATTGAAATGAATGGGTCAGGATTCTGTGTGGGTGCTATGCGTTAAAGCCATTCATTACACCCGTGCTGAAAACTCACTCGTGAGAAAGGGGCCATAGGCCATGTACACAGCGGTACCAATATACCTTGCAATAAGTGAAAGGACCAACTGGTCTTACCTCATCCAGGGTGTTACTGTCGTGTTGACCTGATGTTCGCTGGAACTGAAACAAGGCCCCTGTGGTGACAAAGAAAAGGACAGTGACTTCCCCTGTGAAATCCCCCAGCAGGAGGCACTGTGCTGGCCCTGTAAGACCCAGCTATCCCAATGTATAACAGGTGTGGGGATTCAGTCTGGTAGGCAGGGTAAGCGGACGCAGTACAGAGGCAAAAAACAGTTTGTAAAGCAAAACTTCAGCGTTTATTCACACATAAGGCAAAAACAAAACGACACTTTGCAGCCTTGGTGTTAGTTCACACAATGGAAAGTCCACAGAAAAAAAACTCGCCTTGTTGGAAATTCTATCTCCAGCCGTCTACAGCAGGCTTTAGGGGGCCTGTTTCCCCAACATGCGGCTCTCAGCCCTCCAGCTCGGAACAAAGCCTCAGATCCCAAAAACAGAGCCCAGCTGCCTATTAAAGGACAGCCAGGTGCTGCCAAAACCCGGATCGGCACTTGAACTCCAGTCCGGTATTTGACCTCACCTGGCTGGAAACCAGCCGAGCTGCACATGTTGGGAGGAAACATGACAGCTCTTTGGATCTCATCTTGAGAGCTGACAGCAACAGATTCCAAATGCAAATGACACACATGAAATGAACTCTGGACCTTTTATCTGCTCATTGTAATTGGGATAATGAGGGAATAACACACACCTGGCCATGGAACAGCTGAGAAGCCAATTGTCCCATTACTTTTGGTTCCTTAACAAGTGGGAGGCACATATGCAAACTGTTGTAACTTCTACACCGTTCACCTGATTTGGATGTAAATACCCTCAAATTAAAGCTGACAGTCTGCAGTTAAAGCACATCTTGTTAATTTCATTTCAAATCCATTGTGGTGGTGTATAGAGCCCAAAATTTTAGAATTGTCGATGTCCCAATATTAATGGACCTGGCTGTATGTCCTCCTTGTGCCCCCTCACTGTGGTTATGTACCCCTTGTACCCCTCTTTGGCCCATAGTGCCTTCTCCATTAACAAAAAAAAAAAACAACACACAAATACTTACCTGTTTCCATGATGATCTGCACATCCTGCATTCCCAGCAGCAGCACGCTCACACACAGTCATCAGGCTGCTGGCTGTGCAGGAGGCTGATTCCTGGGCTTGCACTGCTCCTCCCATACAGCCAGCAGCACGATGTGCGGCCGCTGGGGAGCGCAGGAGATTAGCGGAACAGTGAAGCAGGGAGCAGACGTCTCCCTGCTTCACTATGTAAATGCAGTGCCTGGTTGTTTGCAAAAACATTCCATATAAGTCAATGAGGTTCCCTCCTGACCACTGTGTCTATGGCCTATGGTAACGCTTGTAAAGTATATCCCTAAGATGCTGTTAATAGCTCAAGCAAGAAAATAAAATACAAAATCGGTGCCAGGCAAAAACAGCAGTTCAGTAAAATGGCGCATTAGCAGTCACTAAAGGATTAAAGCAATGACAAAAAATTTGCTACACCAGAAGAAGCCAGGCATTTTTAACATGTAATTTACTTGATGAGATTGAGTTTCAAGTTTTACTAAGGAACTAGGGTCAGGCACATGTAGTGCACTGGGGACACTTTTGTCCTTTGCAGATGTTTAAGTGCCACCATAATAGTGACAGTAGCCACAGTAAGTTATTTATTGCACTTGCCTTTTCACAGATGTCTGTCCTGTGACTCCTGAAATTCTGAAAAGTGTTTGAATGGTTAGAGAGTTTGTTAGACACGCAATTGCTTAAAGCCCTGGACAAGACTTGCAATAGAGCCTTTCACTGGAAAGGGGTAGTGACATAAAAACTAAACAAGAACCTACAAGGAGGCGTTTGTTCTACTTTTTGACACCAACAAAAGAAAACACTCAAGGTCTATCCCTGAGATAACCTGATCTCTGCTTTGAGATCTACAGGTGGTTGGCAATCTACTATTTAGGTCACAAAGGCGACCGGGCCATTGCAACTGGCCTGGCCCCTTTCCCCTATAAGCCCCATAGCAGCTGCATGGTCTGCCTCCATTGGAGGTACACCCCTGGTCTCTGTCTGTGTGTCACGGTACTCCTACCTGGAAACCCTCGCTCCCCAGAGTTTGGCTCTGAAGAAGTAAATTGGATGAGTAATGGTGTAAATGGAGAATAAGTTCAACAGCTTTAGGCCTCATGCACACGGCCGTGCCATTTTTTGCGGTCCGCAAAAAGCGGAAGCCGCCTGTGTTGCCTTCTGCAATTAACGGAATGGGCACCGTCAATATAAATGCCTATTCTTGTCCGCAAAGCGCGGACAAGAATAGGACATGTTAAAAAAATTTAATGGGGCCACGGATGTGGACAGCACACGGAGTGCTGTCCGCATCTTTTGCGGCCCCATTGAAGTGAATGGGTCCGCATCCGAGCCGCCGTTTTGGCCCAAACAATGGTCGTGTGCATGAAGCCTTACTTGTATCCAGACAATATTCAGGCTTCCTCTTTGTTCTAGCTGGCTTTGGCATAAACTGGCAGGCAAACTTGAGTACTCTGCTTTCTTTCTCTCCTGTGCTAAACTCAGCTCTATTCTGGCAGCTAGACTTGAGGACTGTTCTGGTATCTCTGGAGTGGGGTGCCTTTGGCTGTTGACACACTTGTGATACTCTGTCGGTTAACCGGCAAAGGAATCAAGGTGCTCTATGAGCTGCTTCCCTCTGAAAGGACTCCTGCTGCAACAGGGGTGCTTCCCTAGCTGCTACATCTTTCATGTCTTTTCAGCTCCACTGTCTAGACTAGACTGGAATAAACTAAAGCTGCAACCATTCCCTTTGGTAGGAAATGGGGCTAGCCCACTTCTGCCCAATAGGGGGAGAATGGAATAGTAAGTTTCATTCCATCTAAGGATTTGTCTGCCATATTTATGCTGCCACCCGCTGGGGAACCAGGCACATTACATGTAAACACAGTTTCAGAGCAATATTATCAATGCTCTGCCGAATCATGAAGGAAGCAGCTAGGAGGTCTGGCCATGCTGGATCTCCCTGACTACCATTTATATGACACAGGCACTTTTTAGCAAGTTTTTTTTCTTGCTAAAAAGTGTATCTTATAAATTGAAAAATACGGTATATGCTGCTAGTTTGAATATAATCAATCAATCCCCCCCCCCCCCCCCCAAAAAAAAAAATATATATTTTTTTTAAAACTGATTAGAAACATGTTTGTGACTAGGGATGAGCGCAAATATTCGTACAAATATTACAACTTCATAAATTCGCGACTATTTCAAATATATTAAAATATTCTTTTTTTTTTCCATCTGAACCCATTAGTCATATTAGTAATTTACTTTAATATCACTAAATTAGTGCAAGTAATTTAGTATCACAAATTTTGTGATAGTAAAAATTACTACTATGGCTAATGGGTTGGCTTGGTAGAATTGTCGAATATAGTGCTATATTCTCTATCTTCGTCTATTCGACCAAGTCAACCCAATAGCATACAGCCCTTATGCGACCTGATTCACTCGCATATGTAATTGCCTATTTGTCGCATAACATAAACTATACTACATAAAGAGGGAAATTATCAATCGGTAACGATTTTCATTACTGATTTATATATTTCCTCTTTTTATGTACAACACTATATTAGCTAAATTGCAGTCTATATGTGTATATTACGAATATTCGCTATATTGCTATAATTTAGATTTTTAGAATATTACGAATATTCGAAAAAACTAAGTTATTGCAATATAGCGAATATTCATAAAATGCACATATAGACAGCAATTTAGCTAATATAGTGCTATAATCATATATATATATTTTTTTTTTTTTTTTTTTTTTTTTTATATCCCCCCCACCCCCCTCAAAAAAAATAATAGAGTTCCAACTGTGTGGAAACTGAATACACGGAAATGGATGATTGAGCCCTGGCACTTAATATCACATTAACTCTCACAAGTAAACTGTTACCCTGGTCTGTGTATTAATATACTGTTCAACTATATTCTAGTTTAATTAAATTCAAATTGAATTCCCCAGCCCCCCCCCAAAAAAGGAAAAAAAATAGATAATACTTCCAATCGTGGAAGTATAATTCACAGAAACAGACGATTGGGACTTGATGCCCAATTTCATATCAACAATCAAGTAAATTGCTGCCCTAGCCTGTGAATTGCTGTAGTAATCGCGTAAATATGCTGGATTCATTAAATTGAACAAGTCTCGTCACATATTGTACTTTATGACGGTGGTAAAATGGAGTTAAAAAAATTTAATATTTATAAAGAAATAATCCTAATTTACAATAAAAAAAAAAAATAGCTAATTTCAATTTCTTAAAGGGTTTCTACCACTTGAATATCACATATTTGGTGTTCAGACACTAGCGATCCGCTAGTGTCTTTTCTTGCCTACAAGCTAATTATCACATTAATCCGGCCTGCCGATACCTCAAAAAAAGCACTTTTATCTTTATGCAAATGAGCCTCTAGGTGCTATGCAGGCGTTTTTCATAGCACCTAGAGGCTCCGTCTACCTTGCAGTTTGCCGCCCTGCGCCTCGCTCCAGCACGCCCATCTCTGCCTGTAATCGATCCTCCCCCTGCTTCAGCCTTCCGAAATCTCGCGCCTGCGCCGTCCGTCGCGGCATTCGGAGGCATTCGGCGCAGGCGCAGTCCATGTCTGACCGCTCCGTGCTCAGACATTTCCACTGCGCCTGCGCCGATGACATCGGCGCAGGCGCAGTGGAAATGTCTGAGCACGGAGCGATCAGACATGGACTGCGCCTGCGCCGAATGCCTCCGAATGCCGCGACGGACGGCGCAGGCGCGAGATTTCGGAAGGCTGAAGCAGGGGGAGGATCGATTACAGGCAGAGATGGGCGTGCTGGAGCGAGGCGCAGGGCGGCAAACTGCAAGGTAGACGGAGCCTCTAGGTGCTATGAAAAACGCCTGCATAGCACCTAGAGGCTCATTTGCATAAAGATAAAAGTGCTTTTTTTGAGGTATCGGCAGGCCGGATTAATGTGATAATTAGCTTGTAGGCAAGAAAAGACACTAGCGGATCGCTAGTGTCTGAACACCAAATATGTGATATTCAAGTGGTAGAAACCCTTTAACTTTTATAATAGATAGTAATACCTCCCAAAAATAGTTATTACTTTAAGTTCCCCATATGTCTACTTCATGTTTGGATCATTTTGTGAATGCCATTTTGTTTTTTGGGATTTTCAGAAAATTTCCAAAACCCACTTTTTAAGGACCCGCAGAGCCAGATTGTGGACCCATGCATTCGGCCACTTATTAGGGTGCTTGGATGACATGTGGCGGATCATGCTGGTGGTGGTGAGGTTGCTAGTGGACACAGTTTTTTGTGGAGGTTTTTGTAAAGCGGATTTCACTGGGATAATATTAATCTGCCATGTCACATTTGATGACCCCCTGATGCACCTTTAGAGTAGAAACTCCCCCAAAATTTTTTAGAAATCCCTCTAGGTATACAAAACTGATTTTACAAACTTTAACCCTTTAGGCATTCCACAAGAATTATTGGAAAATAGATAAAATTTCACTTTTTTGGCAGATTTTCCATTTTTTCCACGTACAAAGCAAGGGTTAACAGCCAAACAAAACTCAATATTTATTACCCTGATTTTGTAGTTTACAGAAACACCCATATGTGGTCGTAAACTGCTGTATGGGCACACGGCATTGCGGAGAAGGAAAGGAATGCCATATGGTTTTTGGGAGGCAGATTTTGTTGGACTGTTTTTTTTTGACACCATGTCCCATTTGAAGCCCCCCTGATGCACCCCTAGAGTAGAAACTCTAAAAAAGGTGGAAACCACGGGATTAGGTGGCAGTTTTGTTGGCACTATTTTAGGGTACAAATGATTCATGGTTGCTCTATATTACACTTTTTGTGAGGCGAGGTAACAAAAAATAACAGTTTTTTATTTTGTGTTATTTACAAAGTTCATCTGACAGGTTAGATCATGTGGTATTTTTATAGAGCAGGTTGTTATGGACGCGACAATACCAAATATGACAACTTTCAGAGACTGTGCTGCCTTCCCTGCCATCAGGTCCCCGTCACAGCAGCATGGGGACCTGATGGAAGCTCCAATACCCCAAGGACATCGCAGGTGTCGCAATCAGCGCTGACCGTGGTACATCAAGTGTTAATGCGCCGGCATCGGTGATTTCACCGATGCTGGCTCATGCAGCAGGGGTCCGGCTATCAGTGACTTCCGGACCCCTACCGCGGTCGGGCGGGCGCATCTCCTGCACCCGCCCGTACATGTACGGCGCTGGTCCTTAAGTCAGGGGTCCTCTACGAGTTAATATTGTGTTAACACTTACTAGTATTGTGTTGGTGTACTGATCACCTATATGCTGTTTGATTTAAATTAAATATCTCCCACCCCCAAAAAAATAAATTGATTTAGCTGTAATATTTCTGACTGTCACTGATTGATTTTTCACTCTCCCTTACTCCCTAAGATCGTTTTTCCGGCAGACACTCTAAGACCCAACCATCTTCACTCACAGCCCAGCACAGAATGACGTTTTGCTCCTTCTGCTAGGGCACCTCCCTGCCTGCTGCAGCATTAATTGGCTCCCTGGTTGACAGACAGCCTGGATGAGCCAATCAGTGCAAGCTCCCCCCCCAACTTCTTTTTAGTGTCACGTGAGACCCTTCTTTCTCCCTAGTGCTTTTTTCCCACCGACATGTGCACTAAAGATGCTCTATGCCCCATTTTAGTGGATTTTTCTTAAACTAACCTAAAAATATTCAGGTTCGTCTACCGAAAATAGCAAAGTTCGGATTGAACCCACTTCGGTTTGAGTTGGTTCACTCATCCTTAGTACAAACTTAAATTTGTGAAAACATGCACAACTTTTTGAACAGTAAAAAAATACAGCAGCAGGCTCAGGATAAAATCGTGGTCATGATTAGAGATTTTTCAAAAATTCGATTTGATGGTTCACCGATTTTTTTTTTTTTTTTTTTTTTTTTTTTTTTTTTGGTTCAATCCAAATTTATTCATGGCGAATCGCATTATTTCCTGGCTGCAGAGAGCCTTTATAGGGGTGCAGAACTCTGTGGAGAGCCAGAAGTCATCCCTCTACCAAATAGTGACAATTCAGCTGTTCCTACGCAAGCATGTGAGCATGCAGCGGGCCATTTGTGCAAGTCACTCGGAGGGACTCCATGCCTCCATCTACACTGCATAATGCCACGGTGTGTCTGGGTCCTCTGTCTAGTCTTCCTCATCGCTCTGTAGCTCCTCTGCCTGTTCCTGCTCTCCTGTCACCTGTGTAGAAAAATCGCCCATTTTTCTACACATTGCTTGTGCTTCAATATCCTCCTCCTCCCGTTCAGCCCCCACAGGGCTCATGTGGCCGTGAGATGAAGGCTCCACGTCTCCAGTCCCCTGATCAGCCAGATTTACCAGCATCTGTTCCAGGACATGAAGCAGTGGAATGACATTGTTCATCCTGTAGTCCTGGCGACTGACAAATAACGTGGCCTCCTCAAAGGGCCTGAGCAAATGGCAGGTGTCACGCATGAGCTGCCACTGGCCGACATCAAAGTTACATCGAGGAGTAGTACTATCAGGGGAGTACTCCTCTCCCCTTGGATCATCAAGAAATCTTTTATGGCCTTTTATGGCCATATCTTTTATGGCCTTTCGTACAGTCGGTCCAACGCATGGAGGGTGGAAATCCAACGGGTGGAAACGTTGCTTATCAGCCTATGTTGGGGGAGGCCGTTGTGCCGCTGCAGCTCAAGGAGAGTGTGCTTTGCCGTGTACGAGTGGCTGAAGTGCATGCAAAGTTTCCTGGCCATTTTTAGGATGTCTTGCAGATGGGTGGAAGACTTTGGGAACAGCTTGACAACAAAATTGAACACGTGCGCCATGCAGGGCACATGGCTCCGCCCTCCTTGACGCAGCACTGACACAATGTTTTTCCCGTAGTCAGTCACCATGGTTCCGATTTTGAGTTGTCGCAGAGAAAGCCAGGATTTGATTTCTTGCTGAAGGACACACATCAGTTCCTCCCCTGTGTGACTCCGTTTGCCCAGGCAAATCAGGTGCAGAACAGCGTGAGAGTGATGAGAGAGGTTGCACATGGCTTGCATACACTACATGCCTTCAATAGTGTTGGGTGAAAATATTCGAATCGCGAATATCGCCACTTCGAGAATTTGCAAAGATTGCAATCATTAAAGGATTTCTGTCATCCGAAAAATGGGTATTAACCTGGCTGACATTAGCGATGTGCTAATGTCAGCTGAACATAACTATATCCCATGTCACTATGTGCTGCCGTTATTTAGAAAAACAAACTTTTATAATGTGGAAATGAGCCTCTAGGAGCGGGGGGGGGGGGGGGGGTGGGGGCATTGCACCTGCTCTTAGAGGCTCCGTTCGCTCACCTATTTCTACACCCTTCTACACTTGATTGACAGGGCCAGGCCAGCGTTGGTCTCCTCCACCCAGCCCTGTCTGCCGGGGAAATTTCGTGCCTGCGCCGTCCCGTTTAATATTTGGGGCAGGCGCAATGAGGGTAGGATGCTTGCCGGCTTTCTGAGCTGAATATGTTGCAGTGAGGAAGCCGGCTGCTGGTGAACATCCTTCCCTCACTGCGCCTGCGCCAAATACGGGATGGCGCAGGCGTGAGATTTCCCTGGCAGACAGGAGACCAACTCTGGCCCTGTCAATAAAGTGTAGAAGGGAGTGGAAATAGGTGAGCGAACGGAGCCTCTAGGAGCAGGTGCAACGCCCCCCCCCCCCCCCTGTTCCTAGAGGCTTATTTGCATATGATAAAAGTTTGTTTTTCTAAATAACGGCGGCACATGGTGACATGGGACTAATATAGTTATGTTCAGCTGACATTAGCACATCGCTAATGTCAGCAAGGTTAATACCCGTTTTTCTGAGGACAGAAACCCTTTAATGGCCGATTTGCGCAATAGCGAATATATTGGAGCACTCTGTCTGCATATAAAGCTATTGTAATGTTCTGCCGTGCCAACCTTTTTTTTCAGTCTCTGGAAACCTCTAGCAGCTTAAAAAATGTAGCAAAAGTGGCTCATGCCTGTATTGCGTGCACAATCCGCGCATATTACATTGCCGATTTTCGCAATCAAGAAAATAATGGCGAATTTATGATGAATATTCGTGAAATATCACAAATTCAAATATTGCCCCTGCTGCTCATCACTATCCTCCAACATAATTCTTGGACCTCTACATGAAAATAATGTATTTGCTGTAAATCGCGACAGGGGCATAGTTGGAGACATTGGGCCAGATTTATCATGACTCTGACAGCTCACTCCACTTTCACATATGGCTAAAGTCAGTTTTAGCCAAGTCAGATTTATGATCGGCCCTTTAAGACTGCAATAAATGTGGTTTGACGGTAGCAGTTTATCCGTCAGTAAGCAGCTTTACGAAAAAGTCGCACATCTTTACGAAAAAGTCGCATGTTCTATTAAAAAGTCTCATAAGATAAGCATGGTCCTCACAGGAGTGAAATTGCGACTTTTTTGCGACTTTTTAAATAGTCCCAATAGTTAATCTGTCTAGAGATTTATTTACATAAGAAAACACGCCCACTTTCAGAAAGGTGGCGAGCATAGTGCAGAGCAGAAAAAAGTCGCAAATTTGTGCGCAGTTTTAGCGTTTGGGACTTTTTGGGGGACTTTTTCACTCCATTATTCTGACCTGAGCTAATGATAAATCTGGCCCATTGACTTCACAAGAGATACAGAGCAGGGAGTTCAGCCACCTCTATTTGCTTCCTGCTGTTTACTGTTCCTGAATTAAAACTGGGCAACCAGCTTCAGCTTCCTCTGATATGTATGCCTACGGAGTCCTTTTGTTCTGGCTTTGCACAGGGAGCAAGAATGTTACGCACAATTCTGATGGAACTCATGGCCTTAAGAAACTGGAGTTTGTTTGCTGTGAAGATCGAATGCAGACTGAGAAGATAAAAACACACGAATATTTTTAACTTGGGCCCCTTTCACACGAGCGAGTATTCCACGTGGGTGCAATGCATGATGCGAATGCATTGCACCCACACGGAATCCGGACCCAATCATTTTAATGGGTCTGTGTACATGAGAGTTGGTTTTCACACATAACTTGTGCATTACGTGAAAATCGCAGCATGTTCTATATTCTGCGATTTTCGCACAACGCTGGCCCCATAGAAGTGAATGGAGCTGTGTGAAAATCGCATCCGCAAGCAATGCAATGCATTTTTCAAGGATGGTTGCTAAGAGATGTTATTTGTATACATTTTCGTTTTTTATCACGCGCATGCAAAACGCATTAAATCGCATTGCACCTGCGCGCTAAAAACTGAACGCGATCGCAAACAAAACTGAATGGACTTGCTTGCGAAAACGCGTAGTTTTCACTGAACACATTCGCAACACATCCGGACCTAATCCGGAAACGCTCGTCTGGAAGGGGTCTTACAGAAACTGCTTGATTTAATTGTGAATAGATGGTGTGTTGTCATCAGCGTCTTTATTATGTTTACTGCAGGACCCACGACAACGTAATTCAGTCTATACAGCAAAAGTTGTACAATCGTCCATCAATTTTCCCCAAAAAAGCCGGTTTCAAAAAAAGATGTCACTGCTATTTAATTCTATCCATACCTCTTAAAGGGCTTTACCACATATAACTACACTGCTGAACGGCAATTGGGCCTTCATTTTTTTCCCACTTTTACACTACCCAAGACTTTTTAACATATAAGTGCAACACTGAATGGCTAATATATATATATTTATTTGCCACTAATACAGGGCAAAAAAGGGCTTTAGAATATATAACTGCACCGCTGAATGGCAAATATATTTTTTATTTTTCCATGAATACACAACAAAAAGGGTTGTAAAACAGCAAATAAGCCCTTTTTTCCTCCACTAATACAAGCCCAAAAATGCTTTAGAACATATAACTGCACCGCACAAAGGCAAATAAGACATAGAAATAATTCCTTGTAATAAACCCTGTTAATGCCTGTATCAAACAGCACTTGCACCCAATAACAAGCATGGTTTGCTGGAATTACAGAGCTGTATAATGGAAATTTGGATCCCCAGTCAGTGCAGCAAGGTGTAATAGGATTGTTCCTATTACCCAGACTGTAACCTCCCCTACTGAACCCTGTTCAACAGAAATGCTGTGGAATGATTCCTCCCTATCCTTTCCCTACACCTTGAATAATCTTGCCCTGCACTTGCTAAATCATTTTTTTTTAGCACAATTAAGTTTTTTTTTTTTAACACTGTCCCTAGCTCCTGCTGACGTTTCTCCGTGCACCAAGTACAATGGAAAATGGCAGAATCTATGATGGCTGACACTATTTTATAGGGCTGTGACATCACAGGGCTGGTTGGCTGCTGATTGGCTGCATGCATGGCATTATGGGTGATCCCGCCTTCCCAGAGTTCCTTAATCCATGTCCTCACATGTGCAGCAGCCATTTTAGGAAAAAATGCGATTCGTTACCACGAAGCGTGAGGAAATTTGGCTTCGGTGCAAATCGAATTTTTCCTGAAATTCGGAATGAATTCCACTTCGTCAGCTTTGATTCGCTCCTCTCTAGTCATGATTAAGTCGAAACGCGTGGACCTTGCCTGTCTGGTCAGCCTATGGATTTTATAATGAAGAAATAAAAAAAATATATATTTATCCCGAGCCTGTTGCTAGATTTTTTTTTTTCTACTGTTCTGATTAATTCCTGGTCTGGGATCTGAGCACAGCGAAGGCGGACGGTGGGTGAACTGAAATCCCTTTTTTCCATGCACAACTTTTTGTACCAGAAAACTGGCATAGAAACTTCCTAAATCTCCCCTCCCCCAATGTGTATACAGAGCAGTGATTGCCTTGAAGTAAATATATGCAAGGCCATGAGCTAACATTATCAAACTAACGTCATTCCACAATGCAGGCTATTCATACAAACGATGGCTAACAAGAGAAGTTATTTTACTTATAATGCCACGTAGCAAATTTACAGTTAAAAAAAAAAGATCTTAATTTGACTTCACCATTCAGTTTAAACACTTGTTAAATGTCGTAAATGAGTATGTTAATGCGACTATAAAAAACAACAAAAAACAGGAATACCCATGTGGAATGCATAATTAATAATGCCACAATAATTACATTAATCTTCTTGAGAATATACTGTACTCGGGTGCTGCTCTGGACATAATTGTTCTTTATATAGAATGATATCTTCACATGACTCTTGACTCTTGAGTGAAAAAAAATGGAACAATGTTTTGTCACACACTGACTATTAACAGATAGCACTATCGCTAGTATAAGCTGCGCCAAAGATTTTTTTTTTCTCACAATATTCTCTATGTTATCAGGGACCTGGTTAATTATTTACTATTCCGTGTATGTTGTGTTCACTGAGAAGTTGGTAGTTCCTGCCAATGTACCTCCTTTTACCTACAGGTTACCGTTACCAAGGAATCCATTTGTCATTATAATCTGCATCAATTTTCTTATACGGTTTATTTAGAAGCAATACCTAATCTTCTGCCTCAGCTGAATGTATTATACCTGCACCAAAGTCCACATTATATTCTGAGCAGATGTTAAAGTAAATCATTATATTTCAATAGATATATTGGCACCTGGGCAGTCAAGGGGTGTTAAAATAGGGGTGTCCAGGATTTCAAATTGAATGGCCTAGGTCATCAATATTACATTGGTGGGGGTCTGACTCCTGAATAAGTGTTTTTAGGGGTCTGAGCACCATAGCGAGCAGTGTATCTCCTTCATTGTTTAGCAGGTACAGCTTCTTACTTTCAAGTGAATGATACTGCACAGTAATGCCTCATTCACATGTCCTTGTTTTGGTCAGTGATTTCCATCAGTAATTGTGAGCTAAAACCAGGTACGGCTCTAAACATAGAACAGGTGCAGATCTTTCCCTTACACCTTATCAGTGATGGCTCCAATCCTGGTTTTGGGTCACAATCATTGATGAAAAACATGGACAAAAACACTGATGTGTGAATGAGGCGTAACTAGTAAAAGTATGGAGCTGGGTATGGTAAATGATAAAGGGGACTCTGAGTTATTGAAGCACCGCTGTCCCCTCAAACAGATGATCAGCAGGGGTTCTGGGAGTCAGATCCTGACCAATATGATGACTTATCCTTGGGACTATTCATAGGATAGTTCTACATTCCCAAATAACTGCTCTAAAATAAAATGGGGGAAAAAAACATTTACGTTTTATGTATTACCTCAAAATATATAAAACTGACCACTCTATGGACAGGCCTTGGTAGTTGAGTGAGATATATATATATATATATATATATATATATATATATATATATATATATATATATATATATATATATATATATATAATCTCATGGAACTGATCGAATACTGATGTCCTTTAGCTCCTTCTCTAAGTAGAGACATGATGCATCAGTTTCTGTCTGTAGAGATAAACTGTGGACTATATGCAGATGTTGAAGATGTCTTGTTATACATGAAGTAAACAGACAGAAGACAATATAACTCTAAAGCAGGGGGGCTGGAGAGGGCCTACTGACAAAATTCAAAGTGTGAAGATGCACAGGACCAGCACCAGGTTCATGGTATGGGTTTGATTAGCTATCATGGACTTTTCTATCTGGTATTCATGGAGGGAACATTAACCAGCATTTAGTATGTCAAAGGACATTGAGGAACGTGTCCTATTTCTTTTTTTGACTAAGTTAGGAAATTAGGTATTCTACACACTGGCCGCACTAAACATTTGCTCTTTAAGGTATCCAGCAGCTTCCCTGGCCAACTCGATTGCCAGATCTCTCCCACTTTGAGAATCTCTGGGATTGGATGGGATGACGGACCTCCCATGTGCAGCAGCCAGCAACTTCCTTGGCTGAACTATAAGACCAAGTTGAAAGGGCTTTGAATGACATAACACAGGAGGATATCCAGCATCTGTATGACTATTACTATGCCAGAAGAGCCGCATGTATCCCCCAATATTAATGTGACCCTGCTTCAACAAAATTCTTGCTGCAGAACCAAAAATAATAGATGTACCACCTTGGTTGTGTGATCGCTGACCAAGCACCACTAAGAGTTTATACTTTTTCAGTTTTCCAGTTGTTCTATTTTCCAGTAATGTAATTTAGTGTCCATAAGGAATTAATAAGTTAAGTCAACAGTCACCAGCTATAAATAATACACTTTCTTAGTAAGAGGTCTCTTCGCTGCACATTAATTTTATCAGGGTTATTTGTGCAGCTTATCAGCTTGTTGCTGAGCATTTCAAATCTGATATAGAAAGCAGTGGTGAACAAGTTATAATGTTATAAAGGACTTTGTTGCAGCTTTTGGCTCATTTTCAGCACAGTGGTGATACATGAGCCGCCAGAGTTATCATAATCTATGAAATGTATAGCAATATCTGACATTTTGTATTTATTTGTTCATTTATTCATTCACGTTGTAATGTGGCATCAACATATTCTGCAGTAATTTAAATTTAGCTGGTATAAACTTAATCTCTGTGTAAACTCTTCCAAATTTGGTTTGTATACCATTCTTCATAACCATACTAGTTTGGTAACTGTTTGTGTTGCAATGTGTCTAAACTCTCATTGTGAACTGAGTAGACAAGAGAAAGATAGTGGTAGTTGTGAAGTCTGGACAACAATTATTGAATGAGTTTTAAATAGTAGCATACCTCTTTTGATGCAGAGTAAGGCATATGGGAAATGTGGTTCATCAAATAACAAGCCTAATGTAATAAAAACCTATATTTTCTGATGTAATATGTATACACCATAGTTTTGAAAACAATTGCTAACATAAAGGGTTAATTCACGATGAAGGCTGATAGAAAAAAGTTCTGTACACAACATGTATTCATTATAACGTGAACAAGTTGTTTTATAGTGGTTTCTATCAGAGTCTTAAAGGCTATGGACACTTTCTAAAAGTATGCTATTATTTAAAATTTGTTCCGGTTGTTGATTTGCTTCATAAATACAAAATTGAGCAGCTATCTACATAGTCTTCATTTAAAAATGTCCTTCCAATTTTCTTCTAAGGAGTTTGTGTAAGTCCTAAACCTATAGGCTGCTGCTGCTGAATCTGATATAATCCATCAGAGCATTGTTCCTGTTTTTGGTTGCTCTCTCTGCTGTCCCCTCCGTTTTCTCAGTGTTGGCTGATATGTGGAGAAGAGGATCCTAGTAGGGAAGTTCACATAGGCTGTAGATATGGAGGATGGAAGACTCAAAGCAGTTTACAGGGGGAAGACAGCAGCATCCTGGACACACCGATCCAGTATATATCAATATAAGGGACACAGTTGAAAAAAGTCTGAAATTAGAAGCATTTTGTAAATTGCATATCGGGGGTCTGAAAATAAATGAAGAACGGAAGAAGACAGACTGAAACCCTGCATTTATTTTATTTTTTTACTCAAAGTAATCTATTTATTAATATTAAATATATATTCAATATTAATTAAATATATATTTTTTACATGTCCATAGCCTTTAAAGCACCAGCCCCTGAACCATTGAACTTATTCTGCACATTAGCATGATTAAGTTTTTTGCAGTCTTATAGATTTATAGCTTTATTAGTGTGTGTGGAAGCCTTGCCAAAATAGAACTCAAACAGTCAAACATAGCAACTCAAACATTGTCTACTGATGAAATACACGTCACAACATGAAAGATTTGTCAATTAAAGCTAATCATGGTGACTGCTGGGTCTAGAATTGGTGATCTTCTGTTGACATACTGTACTATCCATCCAGGAAAGATAGAAAGTAATAAGGATTGGGTTGTGCATATCTCTGTCTGATCTGTCATTTTATAGAAATAACTTGTGGAAACTTTTTTTTTTTATTCAAAGCTACTTTCTGCTTTTAAGTTTGATATATTTTAGATAACGTTGTGCATTAATACAAAGACATTTTTATAGCTTGGACATTGAGTTGAAAGGGTCAGCAAATACGTCTGCATTAACAGTGTTGCTTGCAGATTTGGTTGTGAATTTGTTTTACATATCCACTGAAGTCAAGAATTTATATACATTTTTTAAATTGCTGATATATGTGAATATTCTAGCCAAATTATTTCCCTTTTTGTATTAAGTTATTTTTTAATTTTGCATTTATAGGGACAGTGATTTAACGCGTTTTTGTTCTGAAGTCGATTTGCATAAACCTTTGTTAGAATACTGTACGGAGGAACCGCTCCGTACAGTATTAGAATATATAGGCTCGCGGGTAATAACTTCAGAAATTAATTTCTACTGTAAAAAACCTTTTGTACTGGACTTTGCTCATGACTCATCTTTTAAACTTAACACTTTTGACTAGAAATGCTGCTTGGGTTTTCTGCACACCGCCTATTGGATGGAGTAAGTTTGTGACTTTTATTTTTATTTTTTTCAAGTCCCTGTCATAAATCTGGAGTTACCATAGCTAACCATTCCCACTTTCCACCTACTTTTAAAATCTGGAGTGTCGTAAAAATTCAAAATGTAGCACAAATTTGGCGCAGACGACCTAAAAAAGCAACTTTTAGAAGACCAAATTCTGGAGTGCAGTGCATGGCAAATTCTCTAGTTTGTATTTTTTGCATTTGTCTTTTATGGTGTGTGTGTGTGTGTGTGTGTGTGTGTGTGTGTGTGTGTGTGTGTTTTTTTTTTTTTTTTTCTGAATAAAAGTAGTATTTTTTTTCATCCGCTTCATAATAGAAGAAAAAAACTCATGTAAACATATTGGCACAAAAATGCAGCTAAAAAGCCATAGAAAACGCACGTGGTATGCAAAAAATGACGTGTCTTTTAGCAGTAAAAAAAAGCAGAATAAACTGAACAAAATGCTGAAGAGCTAGAGATGGCTGTAAGATACAGAGACAGGCCTCTCTGCCAACTCCCTGTCCCCTACGACAGCCCTGCTTTTTTTTTTTTTTTTTTACTAAACATGTAAGATTTTACAAGCTTCCCAGCATATTTCATTGCTGTCAGTGCTGGTTGCTGGCAGCAGTGCTTCCCTCTATCTTCTCAGCGAACCCCTGGGAAGATAGTGAGCAGCGCTGCTACAAGCAATCAATGCTACTGTGTTCCTGTATACTTACTGTGTTGCTGCCAACAATCAGCACTAGCAGCAGTGACTGTGGCAGGAAGAGAAGAGGCAGACTAAGAGGCCTCGTGAGGTAAGACTACTATTTTATTTTTTTCATTCAATTAAAAGTTTACATACCGGTAATTACTTAATAACGTATATTACAAACACACTTTTTAAATCGCTGTCCCTACACATTAAAAAATGACATTTATCTCGTAACTATTATTAACCTATTTAATTGCAATTTATCTAAATGTATACCTTCTTGTAGGTGTGGAGTGGGGTTTGCTTTACCCTGAATCAAATGGACAATACCAATCTCCAATCAACATAAATTCAAGAGAAGCGCTATATGACCCTTCATTGCTGGAAGTTAAGCTATTTCCAAACTACGTTGTCTGTCGAGACTGTGAAGTTAATAATGATGGTCATGTAGTTCAGATCCTCCTAAAGTCAAAATCAGGTATGGCTCAAAATCATTCTAAAGTTATATATGTTGCTAACAGCACATAGGGCATTCATTTCCCCTTTGTAAACTATATTCCAATTGTTATGGGCAGTGTGCATGGAAACACTGTATCAACTTACTGGTTTTACTTTAGGCTAAACCTAAGGTCATTGTCCTGGTGGTCCCCTGGTATTCACAATTTAACATCTGTACAGGGATGTGGACCTCACTACAGGGGACCAACCAGTCTGTACCTCCTGTAGTTGGCAGCTGACGCATCGAAGTCATAGAAGCACCAAGCATTAGACTACACTCAAAGTCAGGAAAAAGGCCTAGATCAGAGCAGGCAAAGTTTATGCCTATTCGAGAAAATAATTAGGGCAGTCAAAGTTCATGCGTATCTAAGAAACTAATCTGAGGTCAGGGCAGGCAGCAGAGTAGGTAAACAGGCAGAAGTTCAGTACACTACACACTTATAGTACTGTATAACACACCTTCACTGGTCAACTAGACAACTAGAAACCTAAGCTCTGGCAAAGAGTGATGGGGCAGGGCAGCATTTATAGCAGAATCTGGTTACAATTAAAAATAGCCATGCAACTGCACACAGCAAGGGAGAGGAGTGGTGGTAGCAGAAATAGGAATAGTAGTTGCTCAATAAAGAATGCTTAGTAGACATGGACCTCAGATGTAACACTAATATTCATGGACATATTATGATTGTAAAGTTAAATTAAATAAAGTCTATCATCAGTAATTTCTTGAGCTAGAACAATAGGATGAGACAAGTACCTCCCAACATGTGTTATTGTGAAATAAATTTTAGGGATTAAAGACATACCATATTGCATACAGCTACGATATTTCATTCATTAAAACTTTTTAACATTTAGACAATGAAAACTTCTAAACATGCATAAGAGTTACATTGTCTCATTTTGAATTTTAAATCTGTCCCACTTTGACTGTCTATTCTAAGTTTAAACCAGGTATTAGTTGGCTGTTTTTCTTAAAAACTGTGATCGAAATGCACATTTGGAATCCCAGATCCTGTATCTAAACAAGAGAATTTGGACATTGAAATTATGGGTACAGATAGTGTGATCTGTCAAAAAGGCGGGGGTCATTAAACGGTGTGTTGTCTTCCTGGCGCTTGCGTTGGGCATATGGCAGATCTGGTTGATAGATTACTGGGAGGGCCTGGCGAAGACCCAATGGTCATGGTCCGCATGGGTACCAATGACAAAGTTAGAGGTAGGTGGAGGGTCCTTAGAAATTATTTTAGGGATTTAAAGGGAACATGTCACCGGGATTTTGTGTTTAGAGCTGAGGACATATGTTGCTGGATGGCCGCTAGCACATCCACAATACCCAGTCCCCATAGCTCTGTGTGCTTTTATTGTGTAAATAAAAAAAGATTTGATACATATGCAAATTACCCTGAGATGAGTCCTGTCCCTGACTCATCTCAGGGACAGGACTCCTCTGAGGCTCATTTACATATGTATCAAATCGTTTTTTTACACAATAAAAGCACACAGTGCTATGGGGACTGGGTATTGTGGATGTGCTAGCGGCCATCTAGTAACCCATGTCCTCAGCTCTATACCCAAAATCCCAGTGACAGGTTCCCTTTAAATTGCAAGCTCAGAGCAAGGACTTCAAAAGTAGTATTTTTGGAAATACTACCGGTACCACAAGCCACACCTGAAAAGCAGTGGAAGATTAGGGAGTTTAACAAGTGGCTCAAGAATTGGTGTAGGAAGGAAGGGTTTGAGTTCCTGGAGAACTAGGCAGACTTCTTTGTCAGCTACAGGCACTTTCATAAGGATGAGCTGCACCTCAATAGGGAAGGTGCAGCTCTTTTGGAAGAGAATATGGCAAGGAGGTTGGATGAGTGTTTAAACTAGGGTCTGGGGAGGGTAATTACATTATAGGAGGGGAAGATGGTGTAGACATGGAACGAGGTAATGGAACTGGGGGAGGAATGAAGGGAAGAACTAGAACAGTTCATAAGAAAAGGTGTAGGGTAAAATAAATATACAAAAACCTCTTAATTGTGTATATATACTAATGCCAAGAGTGTGACTGATAAAACTGGTGAACTGGAAGTAGCAATGTCTGAAGAGGACTATGACATAGGGGGAATAACTGAGATATGGTGGCATAATATGTATGACTGGACAGTTAATGTACAAAGTTACAGTCTGCTTAGAAATCATGAAAACCGAAGAGGGGGAGGGGTTTGCCTTTATGTAAAGTCCTGTCTAAAGCCCACACTCTGGGAAGATATACGTAAGGGAAATTAAAATGTGGAGGCAAAAACAATAATACAATACAGATATGGGTTTGTTGCAAGCCACCCAATATAACAGAGTCCACAGAAAATCTACTACTAAGGGAAATAGATGAGGGCAGCAAGTCATAATGAGTTCATTATTTTAGGGAACTTCAACTATCCAGATATAGACTGGGAAACTGATACCTGTTCTCATAATAGGAAACAGGTTCTTGGCATTAGCCAAAGACAATTACTTTTCCCAACTGGTTCAGGACTCAACTAGAAGGATGGGAATACTGGACTTAGTATTAACCAATAGACCTGACTGAGCAACCAACGTACTGGTTGAGGGACACTTGGGAAATAGTGACCATTATAATAATATCCTTTCAATTGTCATTCAAAACAATGGAGGTCAATTATTAATCTGAAATATGCCTAAATTAGCAAGTCCGTCTTATTTCCCATTTTCTATGCCTTTTTTCAGGTGTAGAAAAAAGTCTAAATGTAAGAAAGTTCAGAACCTGTCTCACATTTAGAACTGGCTTAGGGGTTTATTAAGAACGGTGTCTAAAATGCTGGTCTTAATAAATGTGCCCCAATGTTTCTTCAGGAAGGCCTAAAATACTAAACTTCTAAAAGCAAAATCTGACCGGCTAAGAGATGCCATTAGCCTCGTTAACTGTGATATTTTGTCCTCAAAAATAAAAATGCAGCCACAAAATGGGATATTTTTAAAAGCATCCTAAACTGTGAGAGGTACATACCTTATGGGAATAAAAAGGTAAAGAACAAGAAAAAAATATGGATAAATAGAAATGTAAAGGGAGCAATAAATGACAAAAAGAAAGGATTTAAATCACTAAAGCAGAAAGGTAGTGAGGAGCTGTAGCAAGCGATGAGGAGAAAGCGAATCTATTAAATATTTTTTCTCCACTGTATTCAGTGGAATATAAACAGATGAAATGCACAGTGTAAAAATAAATTTCCCAAATTTTAAAAGTGACCTGTTTTACTAAGGAAGAAGTGCAGCGGATAAATCGCTGGGACCAGATGGCATACACCCCCAATATCCTAAGAGAATTAAGTAATATAATAGACAAAACCCTTATTTCTGATATTTATAGACTCTATATTGACGGGTAACGTTGCACAGGATTGGCGCTTAGCATATTCAAAAACGGGTCAAAACATAAAACATCTGTTGTGGGTAGACTGTTTAAAGGCTTTCTAAGAGATGCTATCCTGGAGTATTTCGATGAAAATAAGTATATAACACTATCAGCACGGCTTCATGAGGGATTGGTCATGTCACACTAATCTAATCAGTTTCTTCTATGAGAAGGTAAGTTCTAGACTTGGATGTCTTATATCTTGACTTCTCAAAAGCATGTGATACTGTGCCACATAAAAGGTTAGTATATAAAATGAGAATGCTTGGACTGGGGGAAAATATGTGTATGTGAGTAAATAACTTCCTCAGTGATAGAAAAGAGAGAGTAGTTATTAACAATACGTACTGTCACCAGTGGGGTATCTCAAGGGTCAGTATTGGGCCCTATTCTCTTCAATATTTTTATTAATCATCTTGTAGAAGTCTTGCATAGTAAAATACATTTTGGTGGATGACCCATAACTGTGTAAATTAATTAACATGAAAGAGGACAGTATACTGCTACAGAGGGATCTGGACGGATTGGAGGCTTGGGCAGAGAAGTGGCAAATGAGGTTTAACATTGACAAATGTAAAAGTTATGCACGTGGGAAGGAATAATGCAAGTCACCTGTACATACTAAATGGTAATACACTGGGTAACACTGATATGGAAAAGGACTTAGAAATTTAAGTGGACAGCAAACTTAACTGTAGAAACCAGTGTCAGACAGCTGCTCTGTCTGCCTCTGTGTCTAGAGTAAAAAAGGTTTCTACACAAACAAAAGAGGATTCTTTACTGTAAGAGCAGTGATACTATGGAACTTTCGGCCAGAGGAGGTAGTGATGATTAACTTGCTAAGAGTTCAAGAGGGGCCTGGATGTATATCTGGAGTCTAATAATATTACAGGTTATATTTATTAGATTTCTGGAGAAAGGTTGATAATCCAGGGAGTTATTCTGATTGCCTGATTAGAGTCGGGAAGGAAAATTGGCTTCAGCGTTTGTTTGTTTTTGGCCTTCCTCTGGATCAACATGCAGGATCACAGGCTGAACTGGATGGACGGATCAGAACGGATCCGTTTGCATTACCATGAACAAAAAAAAAATATATAATAATATTATTTTTTTTTTGTTAATGATAGTGCAAACGTATCCGTTTTGACTTTACATTGAAAGTCAATGGGGAACGGATCCGTTTGAAAATTGAGCCATACTGTGTCAACTTCAAACGGATCCATCCCCATTGACTTACATTGTAAGTCTGGACGGCTCCGTTTGCCTCCGCACGGCCAGGCGGACATCAGAACGCTGCAAGCAGCGTTCGGGTGTCCGCCTGCTGAGCGGAGCGGAGGACAAACTGTGCCAGACTGATGCATTCTGAGCGGATCCGCATCCACTCAGAATGCATTAGGGCTGGACGGATCCGTTCGGGACCGCTTGTGAGAGCCTTCAAACGGAACTCGCAAGCGGAGCCCCGAACGCAAGTGTGAAAGTAGCCTTACTTGTGCCAGAGTTTAGGAAACCAAATTATGATGCCCTTTTTTCACATGTTGCATCCTAGGACTTGGCCCCTTCCAGTTGAAGCCAAGCACTTGTCCTTTAAGTCCAACCGCTTTGACAGGCTTCCCAAATAAATTGACTAAAATGCTTTAATTTTGATGGCTATCCTTAACCACCTCCCGTCTGCCCGTTGACTATAAACGTCCGGGAGATGGATCTCCATCTCTGAATGGACGTTTCTGAACGTCCATTCAGAGATGGCAGCTGCACACTAATTGCACTCACCCCAGAGAGAAGGCAAGGACCGTTCCCAGGTGTCCCTGCCTTATAGATAACTGTATACACAGCTCTCAACAGGCGCTTTGTATACAGATGAATAGTGAAAACAAAAGTGAAGTTAAATGTCCCCCAGAGGACTCGCATGACCTTATGGGGGATGCAAAGTGTAAAAAATAAATTAAAAGTTTTAGTTAAAGAAAAAAAATTAGAAAATTACATATTTGGTATTGCCGCATCCGTGACAGTTGGCTCTATAAATATATCACATGATCCACGCAGTCCGATAAACATCATAAAAAGTAAATAAAAACTGTGTAAAAAAATAAATATATATATTTTGTCGCCTTACATCACAAAAAGTGCAACACCAAGTCATCAAAAAGGCCTATGTCCCACAAAATAGTACCAATAAAACGATCACCTCATGACGCAAAAAATTAACCCCTACATAAGAAAATCTCTCAAAAAATTAAAAAAAATATAGCTCTCAGAACATGGAGACATTAAAACATTTTTTATTTTTTTGTTTTAACAATGCTATTATTGTGTTAAAGTGAAATAAATAAAAAGAGTATACAAATTAGGTATCGCTGCGTCCGTAACAACCTGATCTATAAAAATATCACATGCCCTAACCACTCTGGTGAACACCATAAAAAAGTGAAGTAAAATGTGTCTCGAGAAAACAATCTCTGAATGGCTTGGATAAGTAAAAGCATTCCAAAGTTATTACCACATAAAGTGTCAGATTTGCAAAATTAGGCCTGGTCAGGAAGGGGATAAATAGCCCGGATGTGAAGTGGTTAAGATAGATGATTAATATTTGCTTGGTAAGGATTTGACCCCTATTTTATAGGCAGCTGTGCCTGGTTTGGCAGTTTAACATATTTACTTAAATGGAGGTGCAGTAATGGGCACAGCCACCTGCACAGACTATCTGCTTTGCCTCTTAAAAACAATAAATAAATCTTTAGCGATCGCAGGAGTGTTGTGGCCCCTTCCAGAGACTTGACTATCAATGTTAAAATGCTTGAAAGTGATATGCTTAAGTCTGCTTATGATAGCACTGCCACTACTCTAAATGCCTTCATCTAGTCCATGTTGGTGTTTCCTGCCAAGTCTGTCTTGGCAGAGTGTGAAAATTGAGAACTACAAGGCAATGCAAGATTAAGCGATTTATGATTACTATTTTTAACAATCTAATCATTGGTAATTTAAGGATTTTTACCATCTTTGTTTTGAAACCTTAATTAATGTGAAGTCAAAATGATATGAGTGACCTTTCAAGATTTTTATTTTTTTTTTAGTTTACAAAGTCTAGTTTGTTAAATTCTCGTAACAAGCAAAAGCGAGAAAATAATGTGTGAAGCTGTTGCATAGTCTAACCTTATCAGCGGGATGAATAGAATGCTTAGTATTCATAGCAACAACCAGTCAGCACTAAACACTCCTTTGTTGTAATGCTGGGAAAAAAGTTGTATGCCAGCTGACATTAAAAAATGTTCTTTTCCTGGTTTAAGTCTTTAGAAATAAGATTAAAAAAAGTTGATTACAAGCGATGTTCTAGATACACAAGCCCCAGATTAGGCCCCAACAAACTTTGCATAAATTTCTCTAGTGAATTAAAGTAATATTCTGAAATGTCAATTTATTGCATATAGTACTAGAAAAACATCAGCTGCACTAATGCTTCTATTTTACTTCAATGTTTTCACCATAGATATTACTGACATTTATTTTCCACCATTCTAGAAATTTTCAGATTAACAGAAACAGTACCACATTAAAGTCACACCATACAATAAAATGCACTTGTACGGTAGTTAAACTCGAATTGGCTAAGATACAACACATGGTCATGACCATGGCACATGTGTGCCTTGAATCTTTAACTTTGTACACTCTTTACTCAGATCATGAAGCAGCTTCTGCTCTGGAGCACTCAGTACAGCTACATGGTCACGATTGCAGAGAAAATATATGGCAGCTTGCATCTTTCTCCAGCAAATTCAACTGATCTCTGAAAGTTACAGCAGTAAGACCTGCTCTAATCAGTAAATTGATGGAGTGGCAGCATTTTGGAATCAGGTCAGCAAGAAGAGATAACTCCTAAACATATACTGAGAAATATTTGAAGTATTTGAATATATGATTAGCAACTCTGGCATCTATGAAGATTGACCGAGAGAGTGACTTCCTACTGTCGCAAAGTAATTGCAGGTGGTCAATGCTTCACTATGACAGCTTGGGGCCTCCAGGTCAGCGATGGCCATCTAGCTATTAGGTCAAGCCATTGGCATGATCAACTGATTAAAAGATGTAAGCTTTTATTACCCTAGGGAGACAAAAAAAAAAAAAAAGTTGAATAAAAATAAGTCTAATCCCAAATAGAGTTGAGCGAACACCTGGATGTTCGGGTTCGAGAAGTTCGGCTGAACTTCCCGGAAATGTTCGGGTTCGTCCCGGACCCGAACCCCATTGAAGTCAATGGGGACCCGAACTTTTCGGTACTAAAAAGGCTGTAAAACAGCCCAGGAAAGGGCTAGAGGGCTGCAAAAGGCAGCAACATGTAGGTAAATCCCCTGCAAACAAATGTGGATAGGGAAATGAATTAAAATTAAAATTAAATAAATAAAAATTAACCAAAATCAATTGGAGAGAGGTCCCATAGCAGAGAATCTGGCTTCATGTCACCCACCACTGGAACAGTCCATTCTCAGATATTTAGGCCCCGGCACCCAGGCAGAGGAGAGAGGTCCCGTAACAGAGAATCTGTCTTCATGTCAGCGGAGACTCAGTCTGCATGTCATAGCAGAGAATCAGGCTTCACGTCAGCCACCACTGCAACAGTCCATTTTCATAAATTTAGGCCCAGCACCCAGGCAGAGGAGAGAGGTCCCGTAACAGAGAATCTGGCTTCATGTCAGCAGAGAATTAGTCTGCATGTCATAGCAGAGAATCAGGCTTCACGTCACCCAACATTGGAACAGTCCATTGGCATATATTTAGGCCCCGGCACCCAGACAGAGGAGAGGTTCATTCAAATTTGGGTAGCCTCGCAATATAATGGTAAAATGAAAATAAAAATAGGATTGAATGAGGAAGTGCCCTGAAGTACAATAATATATGGTTAAGGGGAGGTAGTTAATGTCTAATCTGGACAAGGGACGGACAGGTCCTGTGGGATCCATGCCTGGTTCATTTTTATGAACGTCAGCTTGTCCACATTGGCTGTAGACAGGCGGCTGCGTTTGTCTGTAATGACCTGCCCCCCTGCCGTGCTGAATACACGTTCAGACAAAACGCTGGCCGCCGGGCAGGCCAGCACCTCCAAGGCATAAAAGGCTAGCTCTGGCCACGTGGACAATTTAGAGACCCAGTAGTTGAATGGGGCCGAACCATCAGTCAGTACGTGGAGGGGTGTGCACACGTACTGTTCCACCATGTTAGTGAAATGTTGCCTCCTGCTAACACGTTGCGTATCAGGTGGTGGTGCAGTTAGCTGTGGCGTGTTGACAAAACTTTTCCACATCTCTGCCATGCTAACCCTGCCCTCAGAGGAGCTGGCCGTGACACAGCTGCCTTGGCGACCTCTTGCTCCTCCTCTGCCTTGGCCTTGGGCTTCCACTTGTTCCCCTGTGACATTTGGGAATTCTCTCAGTAGCGCGTCTACCAACGTGCGCTTGTACTCGCGCATCTTCCTATCACGCTCCAGTGCAGGAAGTAAGGTGGGCACATTGTCTTTGTAGCGTGGATCCAGCAGGGTGGCAACCCAGTAGTCCGCACAGGTTAAAATGTGGGCAACTCTGCTGTCGTTGCGCAGGCACTGCAGCATGTAGTCGCTCATGTGTGCCAGGCTGCATAGGGGTAAGGACAAGCTGTCCTCTGTGGGAGGCGTATCGTCATCGTCCTGCCTTTCCCCCCAGCCACGCACCAGTGATGGACCCGAGCTGCGTTGGGTGCCACCCCGCTGTGACCATGCTTCATCCTCATCCTCCTCCACCTCCTCCTCCCTCCTCCCTCCTCCCTCCTCCGTGAAGTGGTGCTGTTCCGTAGTGCGACTGACCCGTGCGTGCTGCAGCTGAAACTCCACTATGGCCTGCTGCTGCTCGCACAGTCTGTCCAGCATGTGCAAGGTGGAGTTCCACCTGGTGGGCACGTCGCATATGAGGCGGTGAGCGGGAAGGCCGAAGTTACGCTGTAGCGCAGACAGGCGAGCAGCAGCAGGATGTGAACGCCGGAAGCGCGAACAGACGGGTGCAGCAGCTCTGACATGTCGGGGTAGTTGTGTATGAACTTCTGCACCACCAAATTCAGCACATGCGCCAAGCAAGTGATGTGCGTCAAACTGGCTAGTCCCAGAGCTGCAACGAGATTTCGCCCATTATCGCACACCACCAGGCCGGGCTTGAGGCTCACCGGCAGCAACCACTCATCGGTCTGCTGTTCTATACCCTGCCACAACTCCTGTGCGGTGTGGGGCCTGTCCCCCAAACATATGAGTTTCAGAATGGCCTGCTGACTTTTACCCCGGGCTGTGCTGACGTTGGTGGTGAAGGTGTGTGGCTGACTAGATGAGCAGGTGGAAGAAGAGGAGGAGGAAGTCGAGTAGGAGGAGGTGGCAACAGGAGGCAAAGAATGTTGCCCTGTGATCCTTGGCGGCGGAAGGACGAGCGCCAAACAGCTCTCCGCCTGGGGCCCAGCTGCCACTACATTTACCCAGTGTGCAGTTAGGGAGATATAGCGTCCCTGGCCGTGCTTACTGGTCCACGTATCTGTGGTTAGGTGGACCTTGCCACAGATGGCGTTGCGCAGTGCACACTTGATTTTATCGGATACTTGGTTGTGCAGGGAAGGCACGGCTCTCTTGGAGAAGTAGTGCCGGCTGGGAAGAACATACTGTGGGACAGCAAGCGACATGAGCTGTTTGAAGCTGTCTGTGTCCACCAGCCTAAATGACAGCATTTCATAGGCCAGTAGTTTAGAAATGCTGGCATTCAGGGCCAGGGATCGAGGGTGGCTAGGTGGGAATTTACGCTTTCTCTCAAATGTTTGTGAGATGGAGAGCTGAACGCTGCCGTGTGACATGGTTGAGATGCTTGGTGACGGAGGTGGTGGTGGTGTTGGTGGTACATCCCCTGTTTGCTGGGCGGCAGGTGCCAACGTTCCTCCAGAGGCGGAGGAAGAGGCCGAGGCGGCAGCAGCAGAAGAGGTGGCAGGGGGAGCCTGAGTGACTTCCTTGGTTTTAAGGTGTTTACTCCACTGCAGTTCATGCTTTGCATGCAGGTGCCTGGTCATGCAGGTTGTGCTCAGGTTCAGAACGTTAATGCCTCGCTTCAGGCTCTGATGGCACAGCGTGCAAACCACTCGGGTCTTGTCGTCAGCACATTGTTTGAAGAAGTGCCATGCCAGGGAACTCCTTGAAGCTGCCTTTGGGGTGCTCGGTCCCAGATGGCGGCGGTCAGTAGCAGGCGGAGTCTCTTGGCAGCGGGTGTTCTGCTTTTGCCCACTGCTCCCTCTTTTGCTACGCTGTTGGCTCGGTCTCACCACTGCCTCTTCCTCCGAACTGTGAAAGTCAGTGGCACGACCTTCATTCCATATGGGGTCTAGGACCTCATCGTCCCCTGCATCGTCTTCCACCCAGTCTTGATCCCTGACCTCCTGTTCAGTCTGCACACTGCAGAAAGACGCAGCAGTTGGCACCTGTTTCGTCATCATCAGAGACATGCTGAGGTGGTATTCCCATGTCCTCATCAGGAAACATAAGTGGTTGTGCGTCAGTGCATTCTATGTCTTTCACCGCTGGGGAAGGGCTATGTGGATGCCCTTGGGAAACCCTGCCAACGGAGTCTTCAAACAGCATAAGAGACTGCTGCATAACTTGAGGCTCAGACAGTTTCCCTGGTATGCATGGGGGTGATGTGACAGACTGATGGGGTTGGTTTTCAGGCGCCATCTGTGCGCTTTCTGCAGAAGACTGGGTGGGAGATAATGTGAACGTGCTGGATCCACTGTCGGCCACCCAATTGACTAATGCCTGTACCTGCTCAGGCCTTACCATCCTTAGAACGGCATTGGGCCCCACCATATATCGCTGTAAATTCTGGCGGCTACTGGGACCTGAGGTAGTTGGTACACTAGGACGTGTGGATGTGGCAGAACGGCCACGTCCTCTCCCAGCACCAGAGGGTCCACTAACACCACCACGACCATGTCCACGTCCGCGTCCCTTACTAGATGTTTTCCTCATTGTTATCGTTCACCACAACAACAAAAATATTATTTGGCCCAATGTATTGTATTCAAATTCAGCTGAATATAAATTTGAGGCCTAGTATTTAGGCCCTGGGTGACCGGTATAGAATTAACGACAGAATTAGACTTGGAAATGCACAGTAGCGTGTGTGTGAAGTTATTCTGAATGACCCTATGTGCACCTTGAATATTATATACCCTTTTAAGGATAGATTTCAAATAGCTCTGATACAGCAGAAACCACTAAATTAGGAAATTGCTAAATTGGGAATTGTTTTTCAACCCAGAACAAAAAATGTGCTTTGACGGACACTAAATAACTTGCCCAGCCAGAACAGTACAGCAGTAACGACAGATTTAGCGGGATATAAATTTGAGGCCTAGTATTTAGGCGCTGGGTGACCGGTATGGATTTACTGACAGAATTAGACTGGGATATGGCCAAAAAATAACCACACTATTGCTGGTTAAATGCACTTGGTGTGACAGCTTGACCAACCACACTACTGAGGGTTAAATGCACTTGGTGACGGGCGCATCTTGCCCCTGATGTAGTATATGGCCAAAAAATGAACAGACTATTGCTGGTTAAATGCACTTGGTGTGACAGCTTCACCCTGATGTAGGCTTTAGCCAAAAAACAACCACACCATTGAGGGTTAAATGCACTTGGTCGCAGCTTGTGCTGGCGCACCACAAGACACAAAATGGCCGCCGATCACCCCAGAAAAAAGTGACTGACAAACGGTCTGGGCAGCCTAAAAACAGTGAGCAATTGAATTTCAGCAGCTCAATGATGCACAGCTGCAGATCGATCGATTAATCAAGTCCTTTGGAGGAGTTAATCTGCCTAATCTCGCCCTACTGTCGCAGCCGCAACCTCTCCCTACGCTAATCAGAGCAGAGTGACGGGCGGCGCTATGTGACGCCAGCTTAAATAGAGGCTGGGTCACATGGTGCTCTGGCCAATCACAGCCATGCCAATAGTAGGCATGGCTGTGACGGCCTCTTGGGGCAAGTAGTATGACGCTTGTTGATTGGCTGCTTTGCAGCCTTTCAAAAAGCGCCAAGAAAGCGTCACAAAAGCGCGAAGAAAGCGACGACACCGAACCCGAACCCGGACTTTTACGAAAACTATACAGTTCGAGTTCGCTCATCCCTAATCCCAAACAAACAAACAAAAAAACTTCTAACCTGTAGAAAAAAGTTTACTGTACTTGCAAACAATTTCATTTACTAGAGAATAGTGTAAAGCACCAAAAAAGTTTCTGTCATAAATATCTCGCATGGAGTTATTCGTATAACACCTAAAATTGCTTAGAAAAGCTACCAGGTATATTATAAAAAACATACAGGAAAGCAGTAGTCATGGAAAGACGATAGTGTTACAAACACACACATATATATATATATATATATATATAACAGAGAGATCTCCAGACCCACCCACAGGGACTAGTATCCCCCCCCCCCCACCCGCAGTTATAGCAATTGCAGTTGAGTGAGGCTCATATAAAGTGCACACAGAGCATGTATAGCAAGACACAATAGCCAGTACGGCTGTGTGAGCCTGTGTGTCACCCCACACAACTAGAGCTGCAGGGGGAGAGAAAAAAAGTTAGAGTGCATGTAATACAGCAATACCCATTCCTTACTGACCCTGGTCTGGAGCAGCCGCCCGACGATCGTTTCGCTTCACGCTTCCTCTTGGGGCATGATACCAGTCCCTGTGGTGGGTCTGGAGCTCTCTGTGTGTATATATATATATATATATATATATATATATATATATATATATATATATATATATATATATATATATATATATATATATATATATATGTATGTATGTGTTTGTAACACTATCGTCTTTCCATGACTACTGCTTTCCTGTATGTTTTTTATGATATACCTTTGATGGATGTCTAATAAAGACATTTTTGATTATAATAGTTTTTTGCATGTTAGCTTTTTTTAAGCAATTTTAGGTGCTATAGAGAATAGTGTAACTAGCAAATGTCTAAATCTCTAGTGATGAGCGGCATGGTCATATTCGAGTTTGTGATATTTCGTAGAATATTCGTCATATATTCGCAAATTCATATATTTGTTATATTCTCCTTTTTTATATATATATATTTTGGTTTTTATAATATTCGTCCTTTTTTCCATCTGAACGAATATATAGGACTATATATTCTAAATGATCATGAATTGTATTCGGACTATATTCACGAAGTGGCGATATTCACCAGAAAAATTTGCTTTTCTAATATTTGGGCTCAACACTATAAATCACTTATTTAAAAAAGGATGTAAAGTCATGGCCACTAAGGGTCTCACTTCCACCTACTGTAGGTTTCAGTGCACTGTTGTCATTCAAGATCCATCCCTGGTAACAGAGACTCAGAAAAAGGTTCACAGGAAATGAGCCTCCTGCTTTTACGTGTGATTTATCCCTCCTTATCAGCTTTCTGAGCTCCCTAGAAGAAAACCAACAGTGGGAAATGAGGTAACTGCAAACAGTACTAAGAGAAAAGAGACACCCACTGCTTCTGAGTGAAATGCCTCTAGCCATGCTGCTAAAACAGGAAATATGGCTAAAAGAAGCTTTATGGAAGCCCAAACATAACTGCTCCCTCATAGTTAGAATTGTACAAAGAAGCAAATCCATGATGCATACTTTTTTTTAAAACTCGGGTATGCTTTAAACAGCAACATGCACACAGTTTGCTGTCTGCATCTGCATATCCGGAGCGCGCCCCAGATCTTCCGGTCCGCAGCTTCGGAAAAAAATAGAGCTTGTCCTATTCTTGTCTGTAATTGCGGACAAGAATGGGCATTTCTATGGGGGTGCCGGCCAGGTGTATTGCGGAACGGCAATGCACTATGGACGTCTGAATGGAGCCTTAGGCCTTATTCACACGTCAGTGTTTTGGTCAGTGATTTCCATCAGTGATTGTGAGCCAAAACCAGGTGTGGCTCTAAACACAGACCAGGTGCAGATAATTTCCTTATACTTTTTTTCTGTGGAGACTCCAATCCAGGTTTTGGCTCGCAATCCCTGACCAAAACACTGACGTGTGAATAAGGCCTTAATCTCACATTTACTTCAGTAATGCAGCAGGAATCTTCACCAATCCACCACACTGATTGGACAATCAAAAAAATCTGCAAAATTGTAGATCAGCTGTACGATGGCCCATATATCTTGGTGCAATAATAAAGTTGGGTCCATGATGACCTATTCATTCCTTTTGTCATCAATAACTTTTTAAAGGTAAAACTTTTTTTTTTTTTTTACCAGAGAGAAAAAATATAGGGTTTTTTTAAACCGTTTTTTAAAATTGTATTACTTAAAAATCCAGTTCACCAAGTCAATATTTCATTTGTTTTTAGCATTTTATTTATGGATAACAATGGAAATGAGGGTATAGAGCAGGGATGGGCAAACTTGGCCCTCCAGCTGTTGTAAAACTACAAATCCCATAATTCCCAGTCTGCCTACAGCTATCAGCCTACAGCAGGGCATGATGGGATTTGTAGTTTTACAACAACTGGAGGGCTGAATTTGCCCATCCCTGGTATAGAGCATAACGCCAGTGTGCGAAAACCCTGGGTTACCATACAGCATCTGATTCAGTCATTTAACTTTACTCCTATAGTGTAGTTTCACTATATATCTTACCCTTCTTTTAAATGTTCCTGTTTAAAGGTCAGACATCAGAATAAACACCTCACTGATCCTAATGCAATGTTTATGTTGAAAGGATGGATTAAAACGGGAATAGGAAGCCACTATAGTATATCTACATGGTCATCCCTACTTGTTTTGTTTTATCCGGCAGTTGCAGAGTATAAAACCAAGCCCCTAAAGATTTGTCCGGAGCATGCCAAGGATTAGCACAATGCTAAATCTGAATTCACTTCTGGCAGGAAATCAAAGTCAAAGATGGCAGTGAGGTTTAAAGGAAATCTAAACTTAAAATAAGTGCTGGCTCTCAGACATAACTACTAATTACTATCTGCAATAAAAAGTATCAGGAGCATATTGAAATATACTGGTGTTTCAGATCATATTGTACTTGTAATGAAATGTTTTAATGTATACAGTAAATGTCATCCCAACTGATGACAAGCGTCAGTTCAATCACTTTTGGACTAGGAATCTTGCACTAAACCATAAAGCAAAGCCAAAATGTAATGGGGGTATTTCAACTGTCAACATTTATATGTCTATAGGATAGGCCATAAAAGTTAAACCGGTAGTGGTCCAACTGCTTAGGCTCTAAACAGTTGCTATAATGGGGTGCCTTAGCCCCCCCCCCATCTTCCACACTTGATGGCTGAGCATGGACACTGCTGCTCCATACAACCCTTTCAGTTTTTTCTATTGTACATTTTTATGCAAAGACACAGTGTGAATTGGGTAGGGGTTTTTAGTAACTTATTGAGGTCATGTTCACATCTGTATTAGAGGCTCTTTTCTCCTGTGTCGGAGAGCTGACATGCAGAACTTTTTTCCCACTAAAAATGCAGTCTCCTGAATGGAAATTAATTTGTTCCTATTATAATCAGTTGGACCAGTTTATCTCTGGTTCAGTTACAGTATGTGCTGCATCTGTCACTTGCATTATTTTTGTTGTTCTGCTCCACTAATGGAGCAGGAAAAATGTAAAGGTCTAGCCCTGGTGTTAAAAGAAATGCTTGACTACCACTCTCTATCTATCTAAAAATTAGTTTGTTGACCTTCTGTACTTGCATTGATGGTGGCTAGACTGATTCCAGCGTTGCTAACCTGATTTTTTTATTTTTTTTTGTTCATTTTTCCTAGACAGCGTTAAAATGTATTTTTTTTTTTTTTTTTTTTTTTTTTTTACAGACAAAACTATAATGAATCATAACTGTTCTAAACTGTCTTTATAGACAAGAGTGCGGATATAAACAAATTATTAACATTTATTGTATTGTGTAAAACCTTAGAAACTTCAACTTAAAATTTAAGCTTAAAAATTCACTTTAAGTGGTTGTCCGGGATCAAATAAAAAAAAAATATATAAGATCACTCACTCTTAGTAGCCGATTCAAGGTCCCCACATATGTTTTTTTTTGTATTCTCTCCTCTTCTACAGGGCTCCGACAGTCCCCCACTCATTGTTGAGATCAATGTATTGATGTTTATGTTAGCGCTAACTTCATGCCGCACATCGTCACCTCCTCTGTGCATCCGCCCCCTGACTCATTCTTTATCCAGCCTTCTGCAGCATTTGCCTGTATTTTACATAGGAGGTGTTTACTATGCTAAGTAGCATAGTGCTCTGCCTCCTTCATTGAGAAGAAAGCGCACTGCCCGGTGATGTCACCGGACCAGAGGAGCGGGGCTAAGCGTAATGTGTTGCCACCTAGTTTCTGCCCCTCAGTGCGCTCTGCATAATCACTGAGCTCACTGAGGCTGACTGTGACGTCACGGGGCTCCCTGCGAAGCGGAAGCAGAGGCTTCTCTCTGCAGAAAGGGACCCGGTACGTCACTGAATCTTTGAAAAGCAGTACTTCCGGCAGAGGATTTATGACATGAAAACGGGGCATTAGAAAAGTCTGGCAAAGGTAGGACAGAAATGTATGTAATATTTATGTGCTTGGTGTTCACTTATAGCAATGTCCCCAATCCCGGACAACCCCTTTTAAGTACCAAATAAGTTTTACAAGCAAGGGGAAAAAAATCTCATGTATTTATGGACTGTCCAGAAATGTATAGATGGTTGGACAACCCTGCCTGTGTCCATAATCATGATTTCTCTTTACCTCTTATAAAATTGGGAATACACATTAGATTAAGTTTGCTGAACCTGCCAATGTTTGGTGGGACTGATCAAACATCAGACTTGACTACTGGGCAAAGAACAACTGGTCATATTGGAGTTCAGCATACTTGATCTTTTTGTTCTTATAATATCGGCGGCCCATGTCTGCTACTGCTCTGCTCTCCCAGGTGAGCATGGACCCTGCCCTACTCTCCCTCCTTCTCCTGCAGCCTGGTTCTGTGGACCTTCCTCTGCTTCCTCGTGGCAGACCCAGCCACCGCAGTCATCTGTCTGTTGTACCCTTCAGGCTGCAGCCTGCTTCTTGTGGTCAAAGCCCCTTCCGCCTGCCTAGAGGGTGTGTGCGCGTGCTCCTCCCAGCTGTTAAAAGGCCTGCGTGCCTGGACCCCAGTTCACACTAGTCACCTTAGGGTACTTAAAAGGGTTGTCTCACAACAAATGGAATTTATCATGAAGATAAAGTTAATACATGTCACTTTCTAATGTATTTTGCTTATCCATATTGCCTCCTTTTGCTGGCTTCATTTATTTTTCCATAGCATTATACACTTGTTTCCATGGTTATGACCACCCTGCAATCCAGCAGCAGTGGCCATGCTTTCACACTATAGGAAAAAGCGCTAGCCTCTCTGGTGGCCGGGACCGTGGCAGTGCACATAGGACAAAGCTTTTTTCTTTAGTGTGCAAACTCAGCCAACCTCTCTCTACATTATAAATGTAATTTATTGAAGTGGGACAACCCCTTTAAGGTACTTTCGTTTATCGGTGGGGGCCTGAGCAAAAGGTTGTGTAGCTTGCTACTATCCCGCGACAGTGTGCGATTTCTAATATTTCCCTATGTACTGACTTTCTGACTATTTTCAGGATTTTGACCCGACCCTTTCTGACCTAACCTGTGCCTGACCTTCATATTGACCCTTCGTTGCCTGCTCTGGCCTCAGACTGTTTACTGTGTTTCACATACTATGTTTCACATCCTGACTATGGCTTGTTACTGAAATTGATTTAGCTTGACCTCTCGGTGCCCTGCATTGGTGTCTCTTGACCTTTTGTGGGTCAGCTGTCAGTCATACAGACTACTCCAGGAGGTCGCAGCCTGATGGTTCCCCTGCAGTGAAGTCCAGATCCTTGTACAGGGCTTAAACTGTGATAACCAGGGAACTGCCAGGATAACGCCCTTAGGAGTAGCCCAAAATCAAATCTGTTGGTTGACACAGTGGTTCCACACTCGGCCGTAACTGTTCTCAAGGGAGGTAAGCTACCGATAGAAGTGTCTTGTAGCCCATTCACCTTTTAAAATTAACTTGTTTCTACATTTATTTTTTAACTTGTAGTCATTTTTGTACGTTTATGTTACTTAAATTCTTTTCAAAATGATAGTGATCTTGTATTTTTGTGTTTTTATTCCTTTTTAAAGCCGCTTTTGGTTTTAGTCCCTATTAGTAGTGTATTCAAACATATTTCTACTTTATGTAGAATCTGAGATATCTATTTACATAAAGTTCTGAACATGTTCTGCTTGCCTTTCATAAAGTCTAATTTACCCTAAGATTACATTCTTGTTTTTAGTGTTAACCTTGAACGGAAGACTTGAAGAATTATATGACTGAGAGTGCAAACTTGACACTTCAGCTCTGTGAGAAAATCAAATGCATCAGATACATTCCCCAACGCTGCTCCGTGTGCTGAGAAATAATAAGATTCGATGACACATAAACCTTTGTTATACAGTGGTATGAAAGTGAAGGTTTATTACCCCGGGTTGTAGTGTCATTATACTCGCCTTACTTTAGAGGCCTAGAGACCATTTTAGTACTGTGTGTTTTACAATTAGCCTATATTTTTATGTTATTTTATAATACTTGAATAGCTAAGATGAAAAAAATATATAAAATCTTAGACTTTCGGGTATTACTTGAAGCTGACCGTCATGTGATCTGTTATTTCCTTGTACTGTAGTAGAGAGGTAAGCATTGCTGTCTTGTAACACAGGGTCAGCGGCACAGGACATAATTTACTGAGATGTTTAAATCTTATTGTGCCAATTTTGCAGTCTGCATAACCTTCAGGCTGACGAGATTAAGGCTATTTAGGTCCCAACTATAATTTTGAATTTCACTCTTTAAGATGCACTGGATAAAGAGGCACAGTCAAGAAAGGGAAAAAGGATTAATCATTGCCAATGTTTTATTTTTACACACTCATTCATTCATTTCCTTTCATTTATATTATGTAACATATTGTATTTACCGAGAGATTTGGGGCCTTTGCAAGCTTAGGCGTAGAAGTAGCAAATAGTTTAATGTAAATAAATGTAAGGTTATGTACTTGAGTTAAATTTCACCATGACGTATCAAATGGTACAATGCTGACATAAAAAAAAAAAAAAAAAGGTCAAGGTTTGTGCATAGCAACTGTGTTAATCAATGACAGGCAGCTCCTGCTAAGGCACATAAGGTGCAATGCAATTCATCAAAAGGGACTAAGATGCCCAGTCAGTCCACCCATGAAGTATTTTCTACAGTTTTAGGTACTGGTATTTAAGATGGATATAACAGAACTGAAGAAAGGGAGCTTTTTCCTAAAATAAGGACAGCTTGAGGCTGCTTTATAGAGGTTTGTTTTTCTGGATCAACACTACAGGATAATACATTGAATTATATAGACTTTTTAAAACAAACTGTTATTTAAAGGGATTTTTCATAGATCAGAAAATTGATGGTCTAACCTCAGTATCAGATCAGTGAGGGTCTGACTTATGACTCCTTGCCAATCAGCCATTTAAAGAGGCTGGACACTTTAAATGAGTGCGGAAGCCTCTTCATTGTCTATATTTGTCAATTTACCACCATTTTGTCTAATTAGTAAAGGCATTACAGGGTATTATAAATTCATCCTTTTCACTTGAATGGGACAAAACTGCAATATCCTGCACCACCAAAATGAAGTAGAGCAATGCATACAGTAATGATCCCCCCCAGCCACATCTGATATGGATGTCTTATCATAAGGATAGGCAATCAATAATCTAATCCATTAAAGCCCCTTGATTAGAAAAAGTCTAATTCAACTGATTATCAGCTGTCTTCAGTCCAGTCTGCTGTATCTTTCTTTTTATACACTAGTACCCAAACTGTAGAGAATGACTAAACATATACAGTAATGGAAACAGACGAAGAACCATTTGGGCGATGTAAACAGATGGCACAGAGCAGAAGGTGGTAATTTCTCATGCTGTCCAAATATTATTCTGTGTATTATAACTGTATATATGGCTGACAGTCATAATAGAATTACTTGCAGTTTATTAGTAATTCTTTCCTTAGGTGCTCTTGTGTGTTCCAGCCTTAACTAACCAAAATCATAGTATCATAGATGCCTATGATGCTCTGTGTTTGTGTCACTTACCTGTCTGTGGTCCAGCTGCAATATGGCGGCATCACAGGCATTGCTCTATTGCTATGGCAACCAGCCCTGCTTATAGTGGGACTGCTTAACCCATCAGGCAGCTAGGATGCTGGACCAATTGGGTTCTGTGCCAGCATCGCATGTCTCCTGAGGCGGGCTATTTAAACAGGCAACTACTGGCCACAGGTACCTGTGATTTGGTTTTCCATGCCTCACTAGCTAGCTGTGTGTTGGCTACACTGGATTACTGACCTTTGCCTGCTGACTTGGACATTGTTTCTGATTTTACGGATTTTGCTTCTGATGTGACCTCCTGGTATTTGACTCTGCTAGTCTGTGACCTCGCCTTTGCCTGCTGACTTTGTCTCTGACGTTTTCTCCTGGTTTCACTTTGCTGTGTATTTTGGATCCTGATCTGGTCCTGGTCTTTGTCTTGCTATTCGTTTCCCATTTAGGTTTAGGCCCCTGCACTTAGTAAAGAAGGGACTGACATCCAGTTGTGGGCCGTCGCTTAGGATTGATCGTGCAAGTAGGTGGGGGCAGTGGTGCAGGTGGAGCACAGAGCTGTACTTATCCCTACCCTTTCATGACATTTTGGGTCAGTTAAACCCACAGATGCACCATAACACAGATGGATAATACATCCAGAATACGCTTGTTTAAATGGCTCCTAAGGCCTCACATGCCAGTATTATGGCCACTGTTTAGTATTTATAAGCCTAAACCTGGAATGGGTATTCAGCATAGAAGGGGTGTCAATTTTTGTTATACTCTTCTCTGTAAGTTCCACTCTTGGTTTTGGCTTACAAATGCTGATACAAGATGTTGACTACAACACTGCTGTTCGAATATTTGGAACATCCAGGTACTAGGGCCCAGAGTTACTGATGCATCTGTGTCAAAAATCTGTCTAAAAAGTGGTGCAATTGGATCATCTAGGGTTTATATACTTTTTTTCAACCTGCTCACCGAGAGTTGAGGTTTAGTGGAAAACGGCTGGGGTTTTGCATGAGGCACAAGATGCTTCATTTTGTGCCAATATTTCAGTCCAATTCTGGCATAAAATCAATTTCAAAGAAAGCCAACCAATAGTTAGTATAGAGTCAGAGAAAAGTGTCCCTACACTACTTTTATCATCTAGCCTGAGCCCCTATTATAAAACTGCTGAAGCTATGGACTGCCTGTCTTGGCTTACACCATCTTTAAGATTAGTTAATCTGGGCCTGGGTGTGCAGTAAAAAAATAACCCAAGCTTTCAAAATGTTGAACTATGCCATGTGTTTGCCCAACCTAAATATAATGCAACTATGTGAGGCTTTAATTACATTTTATATTGTTTTCAATGAACTTGAAAGATAACTAAGAAGCCACTTGGGCCCAACTTGTCCCAGTTTTAGGCCACTTTAACGCTGTAGTAGCCATCAGTACTGTTTTTGTAAATCAAAACCAGAATACTGGTAAGTGAAAGTTTACATAGTGTTATTTTTCCATCAGAACTTGTATACACAACTTTATTATGCATCCATATTTGACAGATCTGTAATACAGAGTCCATAGTCTGCTATGGGTCCATTGTGTACCAATGTGCACTTCCATATTTACACAAAAAACCACTGAGGTCTCCCTACTGCTTGTATAGGATAGTATTGAACTTAAACAGGCACCATATAGCAACACGTGGAATGCCCCTAATTGTATAATATGGACCTGTAAGGGCTCTGTGAATATGTCATTGTGCTGTCCACAAGCCCTTACTTGGGTCATTGTTTTTTAACGTTTCATACAAATTTATACATTTATTGTGTATCCATATTTTTGAAAGCAAGCATAAAAGCTTAGTCCATTTGCCCTGACTGCAGGCAATATTTCAAGTTCTTATAGTAACAAGCTAATTAGAGTTGATCATAATAAAACTCCAAATGCTGCAATGTAGGCATTTTATATAAATTGCATACAACTCCATTTACTTGTGCTTCTTTTGAAATTGCATCAAAGAACTTTACATGTTATGCTTAATTCTGACTTTTATGTGTCTCAAATAATACCCACGTCTTTGAAAATAATAACTTCAAATGCAAATATTTGTTTAGATACCTTTTTTAAGGTATTCACCATGCTTTTTTTTTATTACCCTTTTTATAAGTCATTACCTGTGATTTTAATTTGGAGCAGGCAGATGTATGATAAATACTATGATGAAAGAGTGGCAGATGGTTGGGAAACTTTGAGAAAATTGCTAGAACAATTAATTGCTTCAATTGCAATACTAGATGAATGTCTAGATAAACATTGCCATATGTTACTATACATGATAATATGTACATCTTAACATAGATATAAGAATTTTGTATTAATGTCCTTACTTTTGCAGTCCATAATTTATAATGTTTTAATGTCACTGTACATCAGTGATGAATATTCTTGAAAATGCTAAGTAGTAGTAGTAGTAGTAGTAGTAGTAGTAGTAGTAGTAGTAGTAGTAGTAGTAGTAGTAAAGTTTTAGAGATTTGTCCCCTGAAACTGTACATCAAAATACATGATGAATTATGGTGCAAACACATCATTTGTAGTATTTTTTTAATGCACAGTGGTAGCACAATAAAAGAGGCATATGGCTTCACACAAATAGTTTTATGAACAAACTTGCAATAACCATTAAGTAAGTGACCAACTAATGTTTGATACAATTTTCCAGTTTTTTTTATTTATTATTTTTTCAATTTTTTGCTTTGTTATATTATTTGCAGCATTTTTTACTCATTTATGTTTAAATTGATGCAAACTGATTACATTAGATTTAAACATGAATCACATGTAGAAGCTAAACATAAAATCAATGAGTACCCGCGCTACCTCGTTCAATAGAACAATGAAAATGTAGTATTGTGGCACTGAATAACACTCCTGTGAGTGTGTCGCTACTGGTCTACAAGAGGGATAAATTGCCTAAACCCTGAATAAATGTATTAATAAAACCAAAGAAGTAAATAGACGGCGCTGACTAGACAGTGTCAAATAGTGGGTCTCGTAGTTATTGCCACATCAAGTGAAGCGATGCCCCAACTACGTGCACACCACTGTTTGCCGAATCCTCATCCTGTACCAGTCCAAACTAATAAACCCAGTAGACAGTCAACTTGCGTGTAGATGCTGCAAGAGAAAATAACTTGCCTGTAATGGACTGGTATGTGAGATCCTCGCTGTAGTTCTCAGTAATGCTAATGAAGAGTTGCTGCAATGTTCATATATTCAGGTTTCCTCTACAAGCGCGCGCGGTCCCGGACAGTGACGCGTGCAAGCGAGGGAAGCTCTAGCTGGTATTTGACGACAGAGGTAGTTCCGTGTGACGTCACACTAAGGATGGATGCCTTCTCGAACCAAAAAACCTCAAACGCGTTTCGAAATTAGCGAATTTCTTCCTCAGGGATCCTGTCTACTGGGTTTATTAGTTTGGACTGGTACAGGACGAGGATTCGGCAAACAGTGGTGTGCATATAGTTGGGGGCATCACTTCACTTGATGTGGCAATAACTACGAGACCCACTATCTGACACTGTCTAGTCAGCGCGGTCTATTTACTACTTTGGTTTTATGAATCACATGTAGATCCATAACCATTTTATTGTACAAACATTTAATACCACACTACTCACTGTTATATAGTTTTAATGTAATATGCATTAATTGAATACATTTTATGTTTTAGTTTTAACAGGAGGTCCATTGCCGCGTAGTCATGAATATGAGTTACATGAAGTAAAATTTCATTGGGGCAGAGAAAACCAGCGTGGTTCAGAGCATACAGTCAATTTCAAAGCTTTCCCAATGGAAGTAAGCATAAATTAAACAAAATTGTTCCTATTATTATTTTACAACTACAATTATGTATAAAAATATTATTCGGCAATACCATGTGATGTAACAGTAGCATAACACATTAGGTAAAGTTGCTGTTATCCTGCATTCGTTGACCCAGATAAAAGTAAATAAAACCAGCAATTAGGAAGAAATTTAAGGACCCATCTTAGAAATTTTATATACAGTCAGGTCCATAAATATTGGGACATCGACACAATTCTAACGATTTTGGTTCTATACACCACCACAATGGATTTGAAATAAAACAAACAAGATGTGCTTTGACTGCAGACTGTCAGCTTTAATTTGAGGGTATTTACATCCAAATCAGGTGAACGGTGTAGGAATTACAACAGTTTGCATATGTGCCTCCCACTTGTTAAGGGACCAAAAGTAATGGGACAGAATAATAATCATAAATCAAACTTTCACTTTTTAATACTTGGTTGCAAATCCTTTGTAGTCAATTACAGCCTGAAGTCTGGAACGCATAGACATCACCAGACGCTGGGTTTCATCCCTGATGATGCTCTGCCAGGCCTCTATTGCAACTGTCTTCAGTTCCTGCTTGTTCTTGGGCCATTTTCCCTTTAGATTTGTCTTCAGCAAGTGAAATGCATGCTCAATCGGATTCAGTTCAGGTGATTGACTTGGCCATTGCATAACATTCCACTTCTTTCCCTTAAAAAACTATTTGGTTGCTTTTGCAGTATGCTTTGGGTCATTGTCCACTTGCACAATGGAGCGCCGTCCAATGAGTTCTGAAGCATTTGGCGGAATATGAGCAGATAATATTGCCCGAAACACTTCAGAATTCATCCTGCTGATTTTGTCAGCAGTCACATCATCAATAAATACAAGAGAACCAGTTCCATTGGCAGCCATACATGCCCACGCTATGACACTACCACCACGCTTCACTGATGAGGTGGTATGCTTAGGATCATGAACAGTTCCTTTCCGTCTCCTTCCCATCACTCTGGTACAAGTTGATCTTGGTCTCATCTGTCCATAGAATGTTGTTCCAGAACTGTGAAGGCTTTTTTAGATGTCGTTTGGCAAACTCTAATCTGGCCTTCCTGTTTTAGAGGCTCACCAATGGTTTACATCTTGTGGTGAACCCTCTGTATTCACTCTGGTGAAGTCTTCTCTTGATTGTTGACTTTGACACACATACACCTACCTCCTGGAGAGTGTTCTTGATCTGGCCAACTGTTGTGAAGGGTGTTTTCTTCACCAGGGAAAGAATTCTTCGGTCATCCACCACAGTTGTTTTTCCGTGGTCTTCTGGGTCTTTTGACAGCAACAGATTCCAAATGCAAATGGCACACTTGAAATAAACTCTGGACCTTTTATCTGCTCATTGTAATTAGGATAATGAGGGAATAACACACACCTGGCCATGCAACAGCTGAGAATCCAATTGTCCCATTCATTTTGTTCCCGTAACAAATGGGAGGCACATATGCAAACTGTAATTCCTACACCGTTCACCTGATTTGGATGTAAATACCCTCAAATTAAAGCTGACAGTCTGTAGTTAAAGCACATCTTGTTCGTTTCATTTCAAATCCAAATGCGGTCACCAGGAGCAGGCCGTTCCGAGAACAGCCGCCGGGGGCCTTCATCGGGCTGTTCTCGGAACTGCCTGCTCCCGGTGACCGCATTTGTTTCAGACCGGCTTGCGGCGCAGGCACAGGTAAGGACTTACCTGTGCATCGCTGGACTTGTGATTTAAAATGGCAGCCCGCATGTGTTCGCGGGCGAACTGGCCATCACTGTTTAGAATTGTGTAGATGTCTCAATATTTATGGACCTGACTGTATATCTTTTAAGAGAGTAATCCAGAACTATCTTGAATTTTTCAACAAATTAACACATCATAACATTATCTTCTGGCATCTTCCATAGTCTTATTGCAGTTACAGTACAAATCCCTAGCTATGTTGTTGTAGATGCAGTGAATGCCCAAAAGGTTATTAGACAGATCTCAATATTGTCCATTGGTAATATCTATAATTTGTATAGAGGCAAAATTAGGTTTGGTCAAGTGCAGCTATGCCTCTATAATTCATTCACGATTTATTTGCCTTAAAGGGGTTTTCTAGAAGGAAAAATCTGATGACTTATCCACAGGATAGGTTATCCCTATCTGATTGGTGTGGGTCAGACACCCAGCATTGCCACCAATCAGCTGTTTGAAGAGGTTGCACTGTTCCATTAAGTGCTGCAGCCTCCTCACAGTATACCAAGCACAGCACCATAAATTGTATATTGGCTGTGCTTGGCATTGCAGCCTAGGCACTTTCATATGAACGGAACCGAGCTGTGCTTAGGCCATATGACCGGTGAACTGAAAGATTCCACTGTACTTACCAGTGTGCCGCAGCTTCTTCAAACAGCTGATTGATGGGGGTGTTGGGAGTCAGATACCACTTATCAGGTTTTGATGACCACCCCTTTAACAGCAGTGCCTTGCACTGGCTGTTAAGATTAACTTACTGTACACCAACATCTTCAAGTATCTAAAATAACTGTAATGAAACTGTCAAAGTACTGGTAACCTGTTCAGCAACATGCATATCCGTTTTTCAGACTTGACACTAGCCACTCTGTTTAGCAAGAACTAGGGCTGTGATGGCTAACCTCCGACACTACTGCTGTGGTAAAATTATGGCTCCCAAGGTGTACACTTCTTTGGCTGTTCTCAGAACTCCATAGAAATAAATGGATCTTGCTGGGAGTCGTAGTTTTACCACAGTTGGCGTGCCGGAGGTTAGCCATCACTAAACTAGGGTATAGAGTTTTTAGCCTGATAAACCCCAATTACTAAATAGGGCCCTTCTTGCAATGGAATAGCCATACAAAAAGGGGCGATTCCACTTAAGAACCTAAACAAGTTCACCCTGAGTGGTCCCAAACAAGTATACTCACAGAGTGCACAAAAAGTGTAATTAATAATAAGTAGACCTGAGCAAAAGGGCGGCGATATTTAAGTAGAGCACAGAGCTAATTGATTCTCTCAAGCCAAGCCCCTTCTGCCTCTCTGCTTTATCTCAGGAGGTAGGACAGGTGAGCACGTCACAGTTCTTAGTCTACTCTCTCTTGCCTTTACCTAACTTCCGGAGCAGAAATAGGTCAAGCTATTACTATTGCTTCCAGTTTTTTTTTTTTTTGGTGGTTTTACTATGGAACATGCAATTAATATAATGTGCTTCAAACTTTTCTGTGGCATTTCAGAATTAGAACATCCTATAATTCCGATACTATTTGTGATTCTTTTGAGCAGCATAAATATTAGGCAGCCCATTCAGCTCAGGACACCAGAGTACACAGAGGAAATACCACAAGCTGCATGCCTATAATCCTGGATTATATGGCAGCTACCGTATCTAGCCTACTGTCTCCTTCAGGTGAGCTTTGTAGATGAAAGGTCAATTGACCAAACATGTCATAATGCTTCCTCCAGAGTCAATTGCACTGTGTTTTAATGGCGTTGACATGATATGTTTGATAACATACCCCTTCATCTACAGCCATCTTCTTGATGTAAGCACCTTCTGAATAGGATAGTAGGCTGGCCTCGGTGAGAGGGTATCTTCAATAATCTAGAAAATGGGTGTTTGTGAGCTGTCAAGAGTTTAGAGATGAGGGCTACAGATCCTGCCATCAGAGCAGTTTTCTGACAGGACTGCATAAACTGAAAGCCCGTAAGTATGCAAATACACAGAAACTGAAGCTCTACAGGAAAAATGGTTGAAACTTTTTTTAATAAACACCAATTTGAAAAAAATTCCCCCAAATGTGTGCGTAGCCTTTAACCCTCACACTGATCATCCAGAATAGGCTTGAGTGAATTGGGTTTAGATTACTGTATCCTAATCCAATTCGTTTGCAAACTTTGTTTACAATATCTTCCTCCGTAGTGCGCTAAAATGTATGGTCTCCGCTGAGGCCTGGCAAATATGGCTGCAAATAATGTGAGTCTTACTTTGTCTTGGGTCTATGATGTTGCACTTCGTTTACACACACAAATTACAGTTCCAAAATCTGAAGCTGAACTCAGCTTTGTTAATGAGATTCTGGAACTGTAATTTTAAATCATTTATATGTGCATAACCTACCGTATTTTTCGCCCCATAAGATGCACCCCCCCAAAAAAGTGGGGGGAATCGTCGGCTGCGATGTATCAGCGGGGAGGGAGGAGGGGCTGGAGGCAGGCAACTCGCGGCGGGGCCCGGTGCAGTCACTGTACTCTAATACACCGGGCCCCGCACACACCAGTATTCATATGTAAACTGTAGGCAATCGATATGTAAACTGTAGGCACTCCATATGTAAACTGCAAGATGGCGCAATTCACATAGTACTCATTATGAAACAACCGTACTAGCAGGCAGGCTGGCCAGTCACTCACTTCCTCACACGCATTCTCCTCCCACTTTATTAATGAAGCAGTCGGAGCAAGTGCATGAGGAAGTGAGTGGCCAGCCAGCCTGCCTGCTAGTATGGGCGTTTCGTAGCGAGGAATACGTGTATTGCGCTACCTTGCATTTTACATATGGATTGCCTACAGTTTACATATACTGGTGTGTGAAGGCCCGGTGTAATAGAGTACAGTGACTCTAGGCCCTGCCGAGATTTCAACACCAGTTGCTAGCCTCCACCCCCTGTATTAGGGTCACTATTTACTGTACACAGGGACACTGTTATGGGGGATATCTGTGGGTGACACATATATAGCATAAGATGCTATATACGGTATGTGTCATCCACAGATGCCCCCCCATAACAGTGCCATCCACAGATTCCCCCCCATAACAGTGCGTTATCCACAGATCCCATTAGTTCAAAACCCACCAAAAGCACACCTTTTGGTTCAAAATATTTTTTTCTTATTTTCCTCCTCAAAAACTTAGGTGCGTCTTATGGGCAGGTGCGTCTTATAGTGCGAAAAATACGCTAAGTGTAATGTCATAGACGCAAGCTAAATTTTCTAGGCCTCAGCAGAGGCCATGCATTTTGGCCCACTATAGTGGAGATATTGTAAACAAAGTTTGCAAAGAATCAGGTTTGGATACAGCAATCCAAACCCAATTCGTTCAAGCCTAAGGCCTCTTTCACACAACCGTTTTTTTTCCCGTTTTTAATAGGCCGTTTTTTCTGTTCTGTATACGGTCCGTAAACTGAACCATTCATTTAAATAGTTCTGCAAAGAAAACGGCATATACTCTGTATGCATTCCGTTTCCGTATTTCCATTTTTCCATTCTGTTGAAAGATAGAACATGTCCTATTATTGCCCGCAAATCACGTTCCGTGGCTCCATTTAAGTCAATGGGTCCGCAAAAAAATGGAACACATACGGAAATGCATCCGTATGTCTTCTGTATCCGTTCCATTTTTGCGGAACCATCTATTGAAAATGTTATGCTCAGCACAATTTTTTTCTATGTAATTACTGTATATGCCTTACGGAAAAACGGAACAGAACTGGAAACGCAACACAAACAGAACAACGGATCCATGAAAACGGACCGTAAAACACTGAAAAAGCCATATGGTTGCACTAATCCTGAATAGTGTTCGTGCAAGATGAAAGATGTATATAATTGTAGCTTAAACTCCTGAACTAATTTCTAATAGCTATATCTTTCCATATAATCTCACTTAGCACTGTGATCTTGGTCTTATTTAACCCCTTCAGGACCCTGCCATTTTTCACCTTAAGGACAAGGCCATTTTTTTCAAATCTAACATAACTTGCTAACACTTTTACTTATCCAAGCCATTCTGAGATTTTTCTCGTCACCTAATGTACTTCTTGACACTGGTAAATTTGAGTCAAAATATTTCATTTTTATTTATAAAAAAAATACCAAAATTACCCAAAATTTGGAAAAATTTAATTTCTCTGCTTTTAAAACAGATAATGATACCTCCTAAAACAGTTATTACTTTACATTTCCCATATGTCTACTTCATGTTTGGATCATTTTGTACATTGCATTTTCTTTTTTGGGGACGTTAGAAGTTTAGAAGCAAATCTTTAAATTTTTCAGACAATTTCCAAAACCCACTTTTTAAAGACCAGTTCAGGTCTGAAGTCACTTTGTGGGGCTTACCACCCATAAATGGCCTCATTTTAAAAACCAGTGATGGGTGAACCTAGTCTGGTGGTTCCAAAGAAACTAAATGGATCCAACCGGACGTGATTAAAAAAACAAAAAACACTATAGGAGGCGCAACTCCGAAGAGTATGGAGGAGATGGGTATGGTGGGTAGTGCCCTCTTAAACTGGAGGATGGTAATGCAACAGAATATTATCCTATAAGGAGATTTGTGTTTCTGAGGGTTAGCGTACTCATTTCACAGGGGGGTTAGTCACAGGATAAAGCTCAAGACACCCGTGACTAACTGCCCCCCTGGCCAGAATCGCATGTCAGATGGTATCAATTGATGGCAGCCAACGACAAGGCTTCTGATCAATGCAGTTTATTGCAATAAAATAAGCCAACGCGTTTCGGAGGTCTTACAATCCTCCGTCAGGGGTCTTTTAACAGAGGTCCCCAGTACTTCAAGAGGAGATGTTCCTTCTCATTTAAAAAACTGCACCCTTCAAAGTTTTCTAAAACTAGTTTTACAAACTTTAACCCTTTTGGTGTTCCACAAGAATTAAAGGAAAATGTAGATGAAATTTCAGAATTTCACTTTTTTGGGCAGATTTTCCATTTTAATAAAAAAAAATTCCGCTAACAAAGCAAGGGTTAACAGCCAAACAAAACTCAATATTGCCCTGATTCTGTAATTTACAGAAACACCCCATATGTGGTCGTAAACTGCTGTACAGGCACATGGCAGGGCTCAGAAAGAAAAGGAGCGCTATGTGGTTTTTGGAGGGCACATTTCACTGGGATAATTTTAAGTGGCCATGTCACATTTGAAGACCCCCTGATGCACCCCTAGAGTAGAAACTCCAAAAAAGTTACCCCATTTTGGAAAATACACCCCTCAAGGTATTCAAAACTGATTTTACAACTTTGGTAACCCTTTAGGTGTTGTCTCGATGGGGACAACACCTAAAAGCGCCTGAACCACTGAGAAATGGACGAGGAGAAACGCGAACATCAGTGACGGTTCACACCAACTGCAACCAACTGTCACGATGGGGAGTAGGGGAAACCCCCCAACGTGTGGTGTCAAAGGGTAAAAGGGGATCAGCCTGGCCAAAAAGGAGTAATAAGGGAGCAGGTCACCTCCTACAACATCCCTAATCCTCTCCCTGACTCCTCACCGTATGAGCGGACCCCGATGGTAGGACAACTCATACTCAGGATACCTAGAGACCCTAAGTCGCCCTGGTAATCCCTCACCAAGGAGCAGGGAAGAGATGACCTGTTCATCCCAGTAATGGAGGAACAGGAGTCTCTATCTGAGGCCAGGCTGCAAGGAGAGGGGAACACATACAGCATAAGGAGATGGCAAGTAAGCGAAACCAATAACACACTTACCTGCCACAGACACACTGACTGGAACCCGTGCACTAGTGCTGCTGTCCACACCAACATTAAAGGACACAGCACACACCACAAACCACACAGGAATCCAGGACACCCATAGAAAAAAACAAAAAAAAAACATTTTGGAAACTATGGGATAAGGTGGCAGTTTTGTTGGTACTATTTTAGGGTACATATGATTTTTGGTTGCTCTATATTACACTTTTTGTGAGGCAAGGAAACAAAAAATAGTTGTTTTGGCACCGTTTTTATTTTTTGTTAATTACAATGTTGATCTGACAGGTTGGATCATGTTGTATTTTTATAGAGCAGGTTGTTACAGATGCAAAAATACCAAATATGACTACTTTTTTGGTTGTTTGTTTTGGTTTTTCAGTTTTACAGTGTCTCCATATTCTGAAAGCCGTAGTTGTTGTTGTTTTGTTTTTTTTGGAGACTGTCTTAGGGGCTAATTTTTTTCAGTATGAGATGTCGGTTTGATTGGTACTAATTTAGGGTGCATATAACTTTTTGATCGCTTGGTATTACACTTTTTGTGATTTAAGGTGACAAAAAAATTGCATTTGACACTTTTTTATTTTTTTACGGTGCTCAACTGACAGGTTAGATCATGTGATATTTTTATATAGCAGGTTCTTACAGACCCGACGATACCTAATATGGTGTTGCACTTTCAGTGATGTAAGGTGACCAAAAAAATTGTTTTTTTAGCACAGTTTTTATTTTATTTTTTTGACCGTGTTCACCTGAGTGTTTAGGTCATGTGATACTTTTATAGAGCTGGTCGTTACGGATGTGGCGATAACAAATATGTCCTATTTTTTATTTATTTTTTTCCACACAATTTTAGGTTTCATTTTTTTTGTTCCACTCTGGGACTTACTTCTGATCCCCATTACAATGCATTACAGTTAGATATGAGTGCATTTTTCAAAAAATTTATATGCCGGTTCGCCAATATTTTGGGGGAAAATTTGCTTTGATCAGAATAAATTTATGGTGAATTGCATTAAAAAAGTCTGTTTTCTGGCTGCAGAGAGCCTTTCTAGTGGTGTAGAACACTGTGCCTTGCTGTAACACGCATAGAGAGTTTGCTTTGGTAGTGAAATAATACTGAGACTCCATATGACATGACATGCAGATGAATGGCGTTGCACTGCATACTTCACTTATTTGGGCAGTAACTGGGCCAAAATTGACTAAATAACTGAAGTATCAACTCTGCCTTACAGGTCGATGTTAGCGTCAAGAAGTGCACTCCTTTTTACACAGTCATCAGCTGATTCCACATCACGTAGAGCCTCCCTGACAGAGTGAAGAGGGTGTCAGCAGTAAGTTTGTGTTGACGTCACTGATGAATTTGCTTTTCCTCTGATCTGTCAGAACAATAACCCACAAAAAACTGATCCCGTCGATGTAGCATACGCCTTCACTCGGTCAGCATTTGCTCAATAATCCATCAGTATTGCTAATGCCAAAAAAAACGGGAGTGGATCTAAAACAGAGATGACACCTGAATGGAATACAGATGTAGCAGGTGTAACACACACACTCTTAACTCAAATTTCTTAACTCCTCAATTTATCTTGAAGCCAATTCTAATGGAACCATACAGTCCTTATAGCTGTTGCACAGACAGAATCCGTTGTGCATCAAATTTTTCCTTCCTTCTGACAGATCAGAAGAAAGGTCAAATAAATTATGTCAGCCAGGCGAAAGACAAAATAGTGGCCCAGTCATGAAGTGGGGAGGGTGGGAACATCGTGAGAAGTCCACAGAGTGGACCTATGACATATTGATGAGGTGGAAGCAGCATGAGGAGACCACAGAGTGGCCCAATGACGGAGTGTGGAGGTGGCAGCAGCAGGATACCTCAGAGTGGCAAGGTGACATAATGTGGATATGGTAGTAGCAGCAGGAGACCACAGAGTGGCAAGGTGACATAGTGTAGAGATAGCAGCAGCAGCAGCAGCAGCAGCAGCATCATCATCAGACCACAGAGTGGCAAGGTGACAAATTGCGGATATGGTAGCAGCAACAGGATACTACAGAGTGGCAAGGTGACATAGTGTGGAGATGGCAGCAGCATCAGACCACAGAGTGGCAAGGTGACATAATGTGGATAAGGCAGCATCATTAGCAGCAGGAGGATACCACAGAGTGGCAAAGTGACATACTGTAGTGTAGAAATGGCAGCACCAGCAACATCATCAGACCACAGAGTGGCAAGGTGACATAATGTGGATATGGCAGCAGCAAGGTGACATAATGTGGATATGGCAGCAGCAGCAGGAGAATACCACAGTGTGGCAAGGTGGCATAGGGTAGAAATGGCAGCAGCAGCATCATCATCAGACCACAGAGTGGCAAGGTGACATAATGTGGAGATGGCAGCAGCAGGAGGATACCACACAGTGGCAAGGTGACATAGTGTGGAGATGGCAGTGGCAGCATCTGGAGATCAGAGTGGCAAGGTGACATAGTTTGGAGATGGCAGCAGCATCATCAGACCACAAAGTGACCCAGTGACAGAGTTGGGCAGTGGGTGGCAATACCAGTACCCGCTGACTAAAGTGGCAGAAAGAAGGAGCACTTGGCATCAGATGTGTGGCATCAGGCGGGTGGCAGCATCAGGGTAGTAGCTGAGGCAGGTAAACAGAAGAAACTGGTCTATTTTTATCAAAGTGTTAGTATGGCACCATGGATGATCTAGTCTTATGCATCAGGAATTGGTGGTTTGAAATCCTGGCTGATCCACGCCTGATTTAATCTTGACAAAGGTCAGTCTCTCCACATTTTGGGTGGACAGGCGAGTTCTCCTTTGGGTAACTATGGCCACTGCCGCACTAAACATCCGCTCTTAGGCCACACTGGCCGGGCAGGACAGCTTTTCCAGGGCAAACTCTGCTAGGTGCGGCCACAAATCCAGTTTGGCTACCCAGTAGTCCAGCGGATCTTCAATGTGGGGGGCAGGGTGCTGTCCAAGTATGCCACCACCTGCTGGTTCAGGTCTTGCTCCAGGCCTTCCTACTGCCACTGGTGAGTAGTTTCTTCACTAGGCGGGTGAAAAAAGCTACTCATCAGCAACTGTAGACTCAGGCTTCTGCTGATGGAGCTGGTACTGCTCCTGCCACCCCCACCCCTCCCCAGCAGCTATGGCAGTGGAACATGAGTGCAGAGGGCCCCCCCCCCCCCCAGTCAGACCTGCCAGAGGTTGGACGATGGCACAGGTAGGCAGCGGCCAACTGACTATATAGGATGTCTATGTAGTAGTTCAGTTTGTCCTCCCTCTCAGTGGGTATAAAAAAGGCCCCCATTCTGGACCAGTAGTGAGGGTCCAACAAGATGGAGAGCCAGAATTCTTCCCTCTGCTAAATGGTGACAATTCGGCTGTCACTACGCAAGCAAGTGAGCATGCATCAGGCCATTTGTGCAAGTGACTCGGGGGGACTCCCTGCCTCCATCTCCACTGCATACTGCCACGGTGTGTCTGGGTCCTCTGTTTAATCTTTCTCATCGCCCTGTAGCTCCTCTAGCTGCTCCTGCTCCTCCTGTCCTGTCAGCTGAATAGAAAAACCACCCATTTGTCTACACATTGCCTGTGCTCCAATGTCCTCCTCCCCCTCCTCCTCCTCTTCGAGTTTAGCCCCCACAGGGCTCATGTGGCAGTGAGATCTAGGCACCACGTCTCCTGTCCCCTGACCAGCCATTGTTGCCAACATTTTTTCCAGGACATGAAGCAGTGGAATGACATCGTTAAGCCCGTAGTCCTGGTGACTGACAAATAACATGGCCTTGTCAAAGGGCCTGAGCAAATGACAGGTGTCATGCATGAGCTGCACCTGGCTGACATCGAAGTTACACAGGGGAGTACTACTATCCGCTTGCATCATCAAGAATTCCTTGGCCTTTCTCTATTCTTATAGTCGGTCCAACATATGGAGGGTGGAAACATCGCATATCAGCCTATGTTGGGGGATGCCATTCTGCCGCTGCAGCTCAAGGAGGGTGTGCATTGCGGTATACAAGTGGCTGAAGTGCATGCAAAGTTTCCTGACCATTTTTAGGACGTCTTGCAGATGGGTGGAAGACTTCAGGAACCACTTGACAACCTTATTGAACACGTGTGCCAGGTAGGGCGCATGGCTCAGCCTTCCTTGACGCAGCGCCGACATTATGTTCTTCCGGTTGTCGGTCACCATGGTTCTGATTTTCATTTGTCGCAGAGAAAGCCCGGATTCGATTTCTTGATAAATCACACGGCGTAGTTCCTCCCCTGTATGACTCCATTTGGCCAGGGAAATTAGGTGCAGAACAGCGTGACACCGCCGTGCCCTGCGCATGTGGTATGCTGTAGGCGGATATTGACGCAACCAAGGGCGTGACTACGTGGAGACGGAAATGGCGTCACCTGGCCAAGTTGCCTGTGTGACTGTGCAGGAACCACATTTACCCAATGGTCCGTAAAGGACATGTATTGTCCCTGACCGTATTTAAAGCTCCACATGTCGGCACTGCCGTGCACTTTGGCAGACACAGACAGGGTCAAGGACTGGCCCACCTTCTGTTCTTCATGTTTGTGCAGGGCTGGTACTGCCATTTTCGCGAAAGAATGACTGCTTGGGACTCTCCACCTCGGCTCGGCACAAGCCATCAGTTCTCTGAAAGGTGCAGAGTCCACCACTTGGAAAGGGAGAGCCTGAAGCACCAGCAACTTGGACAGGAGCACGTTCAGCTTCTGCGCCGTTGGATGCGTGCTTGCATACTGTTGTCACTTGGCAATTGCTTCGGTGATCGATTGCTGACGGAATGACTGACGAGGAGTAGGAGCCGGAGCATCTGGACCAGCAGAAGATAGGAATGACAGACAGCTCCCTTTGGCTGAGGTGATGGAGCCTAGACTGGCTGAAACCGGGTGCGTGCCACTGGGTGATGCAGCAGTTGCTGCGGCAGGCTGGACCACCACATTGGCGCCACGGTTCTCCCAGGCCACTTTATGGTGACGCTGTATATGTTGACGCAGGGCCGTGATGCCAACATTGGAACCCTGGCCACGCTTCACCTTCTGCCCACATATTCTACATATGGCCATGTTGACCTCCTATGGCGGCTTCATAAAAAACTGCCACACCCCTGAGTACCTGATTTCCCCCCCCCCCCCCCCTCCCAACACTACTCTCTGGCTGACTGCTACCGCCGCTGCTTCTGTGAACCTGTGCACCACTTCTTTCCGTGCAAGTAGGCTGCTGCAAAGCGGGTGATCTATCCGTGCCCGTTTGGCTCCTGACCTCCCACTGCTGCCACCCTGCTGACTGCTTGCCATGCTAGCGACTTGCTGGCTTAGCCGCTGCCTGACAAGCAAGCTGCCACCCTCTTCTCCTGATGATGACAAAGCCCCTTCTTCACCTGGCTCCCAAGTGCAATCGGCTTCATCATTAAGTAGTGTCTGCACATCACTGATGTTCTCCTCGGCGGTCTCTTGGTCAGGAACCTGACCGCTCGCAACACAAGCTCCTTCGCCACCCTCCTCATTACTACTTACCCGCCTAGCGGAGGAAGCAGTGGATGTCTCCTCCAGATCTTAGCTTAGGCATTCTGGCTGCCTTCCGTGAGAGCCTGTGAGATCAACCACCTGGATCTCACAGGCAGGAAGCTGTATTACAGTATTTTGTACTGAAATATGCCACTAAACTGAGAATATGATTTTCTGGTTGGACTGAAATACACCACTTTAAGCTTGCACCAGAAAAAAAATTTGAGTGAAGTGCCTATATATTTTTAGTACTGAAATATGCCCTTATACGCTTTCACCAGAAATAACTGCAGAAGTGAACTGAGAATATATTTTTCTTGTTGGACCGAAAAGGCCACTGTATACTTTCACCAGAATTAACTGCAGAAATGCACTGAGAATATATTTTCTTGTTGTACGGAAATACGCCCCTATACGCTTTCACCAGAAATAACTGCAAAGTTAAATGCGTATATATTTTTCTTGTAGTACTGATATAAGATACTAAGATATAAGCCACTAAAGGCTTTTCAACATACTACTTGCAGCCCAATAATAGCTGGAATGACAGTGCTGTCTAATGGCTATTTGGATTCCCAAATAATCATTCCCTGCACTTGTAAATCACTTTCCTATCAATGTCCCTAGCGCCTTCTGATGTCTCTCCCTGCACTAAGATGCTGTGAAATGATTCCTCCCTATCCGTTCCCTGCATGTAGAAGTAGTTTTTTCAGCCTTTTTTTTTTTTTTCCACAATCAGATTTTTCCAATTGCTGTTCCTAGTGCCTTCACACATCTGTTACTGCACTGCTGCCGTATTTATAGGGCTGTGACATCACAGGGCTGGCTGGCTGCTGATTGGCTGCATGCAGGCATGTCAATCTGAGTGATCCCGCATTCCCAGAGTTCCTTGCCCCATGTCCTCAGTCCTCACACGTGTAACTGCCATTTTAGGAAAAATGTGATTCGTTACCACGAAGCCCAAGGAAATTCGAGTTCATTGCAAATCAATTTTTTTCTGAAATTCTAAACAAATTCCACTTCATAAGCTTCGATTCGCTCATCTCTAATTGCAATACTTCTGTATTGTAATGAATTTGCTGTAAGTGTATTACACACTGTAATACAGCTTCCTGCCTGTAAGATTCAGGGGGCTGGATCTCACAGGCTCTCACGGAAGGCAGCCACAATGCCTAAGGAAGGCATAGGGCTGCCTTCCCAGCCATCGGGTCCCTGTCACAGCAGAACGAGGACCTGATGGCCACCCTGGACCCGGCAGGATACGGTACGTGCCACGGTCAGCGCTGACCGCGACAGTGCAAGGGTTAATGCACCGGCATCGGTGTTTTCACCGATGCCGGCCTATACAGGAGGGGTCTGGCTATCAGTGACTGCCAGACCCCGGCCGCTGATCAGTTGGGCACAGCACCTGCACCTGCCCGATCAGCCTGCCGTATGGCGCGGGTCCTTAAGGGATTAAAATCTTAGATAGACAGTTTGCTTGCTCACATCTGTATGTGCTATAAAGTCTGAGCTATAAAGAGTTAAATATATATTGAAAATGCAATTCTCTCTTCCTGTGTCTGATATGTAATATACATTACAATATTATATTACAGTGTTTAGCAACACCATCTTTTTGACAAGCGTAACATTTATACACAATGCCTGCAAAACAAATAGTGGAATGAAAATCTTGGCATAGGTGAGAGAATATTTGTGTTTTAACTGGCAAAAGATGAATCAAGAAGTCAATTTAGATAAAGAGTTTACTGTCAAGTGCCAGGATGCAGTACTAATTTCACAGTGTGTAGGATGCATTAACCCTTAGGATACCAGCGCCGTACATTTACGGCACAGAAATGCGGGACAGAAATCCCAGTGCAGTACGGGTACGGCGCGCTGATCAGGTGGGTGCAGGTGCTGTCACTGATGAAAATACTGGTGCCGGCGGCATTAATCCTTGCACTGCCGCAGTCAGCGCTGACCGCGGCACGTGCGGTATCCTCATGGGTGCCGGGGTCCCCGCGCTGATGTGTTGGGTACCCCATGGCAGGGAAGGCAGCCTGATGACTTCCTTAGGCATCGTGGCTGTCTTCCGGGAGAGCCTGTGAGATCCAGTAAGCGTATTACAGTGGTAATACACTTATAGCCAATGCATTACAATACAGAAGTATGGTCATGCATTGTAAAGTTATATATTATTTTTTAAATAGTTAAAAAAAGAAAAGTCGACGTATAAAGTATCGCAGTGTCCATATAGACCGGTTCTATAAAAATATCAAATGACCTAACCCCTCAGGTGAACACCGTAAAAAAAACTTTAAAAAAAAGTGCTTAAAAAAACATTTTTTTTGTCACCTTTCATCACTAAAAACACCAAGTGATCAAAAAGGCATAGGACCCCCCAAATAGTACCAATCTAACCATCACCTCACCCCACAAAAAATTATTCCCTACCTAAGACAATAACCCCAAAAATATTAAAAAACTATGGCTCTCAGAATATGGAGACACTAAAACATGATATTTTTTTTTTGTTTGTTTCAAAAATTTTATCTTTGTGTGAAACTTACATTAAAAAAAGTATACATATTAGGTATTGCCATGTCTGTAACAACCTGCTCTATAAAAACATCACATGACCTAACTCCTCAGGTGAACACCGGAAAATAAAATAAAAAAAACTGTGTAAAAAAAAAAAAAAAAAAAATAATGTACACAAAAAGTGTAATGGCAAGCGACCAAAAAGTCATACACACCCCAAAATAGTACTAATCAAACAGTCATCTCATCCCCCCCAAAAATGAGACCCTAAGTAAGAAAATCACCCAAAAAATAAAAAAAAATATGGCTCTCAGAATATGGAGGCACTAAAACAAACATGATTTTTTTTATTCAAAAATGCTGTTCTTATGTAAAACATAAATAAATAAAAAGTATACATATTAGGTAGCACCGGGTCCATAAGAACCTGCTGTATAAAAATATCACATGAACTAACCCCTCAGATGAACACCGTTAAAAAAACAAAACAAAAAAGTGTATGAAAGCCATTTTTTGTCAACTTACATCACAAAAAGTGCAATAGCAAGTGATCCAAAAGTCATATGCACCCTAAAATAGTACCAATCACTGTCCTCTTATTTCGCAAAAAATGAGGCCCTACATAAGTCAATCGATTCGCTTATCTGTTATAATGCCACCATCAGCACTAAATACACACTTAGACAAATCGCTGGCGGCAAGGCAAGCCTGCACCTCCAAGGCGTAAAGCGCAGGTTTATTGCACCGTTTTACTCGTCCTCTCCACCACAGGAATTAGAGATGAGAAGTTCTCTTTGTAGCGCGGGTCAAGAAGGGTGAGCACCCAGTAATCCGTGTTATCTAAAATGTGTATAATGCGAGGGTCGCGGGAAAGGCAGTCTAACATGAAGTCTGCAATGTGTGCCAGAGTACCAACAGGCAAGACATCGATGTCGACATCAGGATGACTCTCCATCTCCTCCTCTTCTGCCTACCCACGCTGAACAGATAAAATGTAAAGTTCCATGGGTACTACCCTCTGTAGCAGAGGCATCTGTCTCCAGCTCCCCCTCCTCTTCATGGTCCAATTCGTGCTGAGAAGACGAACTGTGGGTGATCTGGCTATCACCCTGTGTAATGTCCTCCCCCCATTTCCTCATCTGCCACATTCAGAGCGTCGTCCTAAATTGTGAGCAGAGATGATTTGAGTAGACACAGCAGTGGGATGGTTATGCTGATAATAGCGTTATCGCCACTAACCATCTGTGTGGATTCATCAAAGTTTTTTTTAAAACCTCACAGAGGTCTGCCATCAATGCCCACTCCTCGCTTGTGAATAGTGGCAGTTGACTCAAAAGGCGACGATCATGTTGCAGCTGGTATTCCACAACTGCCCTCTGCTCACAAAGCCTGGCCAACATGTTGAACCTAGAGTTCCAGCGCATTCTCATGTCGCACAACAGTCGGTGAGCTGAAAGCTGCAAGCGCTGCTGCAGCATTGACAGACTGGCTGAAGCTGTGGACAACTTGCGGAAATGGGCACACACGCGGCGCGCCTTCACTAGTAGCTCTGGCAAATTGGGGTAGGTTTTGATAAACTGCTGAACCACTAAGTATAAGACGTATGCTAGGCATAGTATGTGTGTCAGGTTGCCGAGCTCCAAAGCTGCCACCAAGTTACGGCCATTGTCAGACACAACCATGCCAGGTTGTAGGTTGAGTGGCGAGAGCCACAGCTCGGTCTGGTCCCTTATACCCTGCCACAGCTCTGTGGTGGTGTGCGGTTTGTCCCCTAAGCAGATCAACTTCAGTTCGGCCTGTTGACGCTTACCCACAGCAGTGCTACACTGCTTCCAGCTAGCGACTGATGGCTGACTGCTGCTGGTGGTGGAAGTGGAGGAGGAGGCAGCAGATTAGGAGAAGTGGTGGTTGAAGCCAGTAACATAGCTGCTGGCGGAGACCCTGATGGACGTAGGGCCCGCAATCCTGGGCTTGGGTAGCACCTGTGCCATCCCATGGTACGACTCACTCCCGGCCTCCACAACATCCACCTAGTGTGCGGTCAGGGAAATGTAGCGTCCCTGGCCACCAACACTTGTTCATGTGTCCGTGGTTAAGTGGGCCTTCCCAGTAACTGCATTGATAAGGACACGGGTGATGTTCTGGGACACATGCTGATGTAAGGCGGGCACGGCACACCGTGAAAAATAGTGGCGGCTGGGGATCAGGCTGCAGAAGGCCTCAGTGTCCACAAGCCTAAATGGCAACATTTCAAGGGCCAGTCATTTGAAAAGTGTTATGGACATTGGACGCTGCGCTGGGACAGTGAAGTGGATGTTGTTGCTGATGGTTCATGCAAAGGTCCAGGTGCAGGGCGAGGGGCATCCGAGCCTGCGCCTTTAACAGAGGATTGGCCAACAATGCATAACGCAGGGGAAGGGGAGGCAGTGGTGTGACCCGCAGACCCAGATTGTGGACCCAGGCGTTTGGCCCACTAATTAGGGTGCTTAGATGCCATGTGGCGGATCATGCTGGTGGTGGTGAGGTTGCTAGTGTTCACGCCTCGGCTCATTTTGGTACAGCACAGGTTGCAAACTATCACTCTTTTGTCATCTGCACTTTCATCAAAAAAGCGCCACACTGTGGAACACCTACCCCTTGGCAAGGTAGATTTACGCATAGGGGTGCTCGGTGTAACGGTTGCGGGCCTGTTTGGTGTGGGCCGACTTCTCCCTTTTGCAACCCCACTGCCTCTTCCAGCCTGTTGCTGTGCGGCGGATCCCTTCCCCTCTGTACTGCTGTCCTTGCTCGGCTTTTCACCTTCCCATGTTGGGTCAGTGACCTCATTGTCAACCACTTCCTCAATCTCCTCATCCTCCTGACTTGACCTAACCACAACCTCAATGATTGCCAACTGTGTCTCATCATCATCCACCTCGTGAACAAATGATTGCCGTTCCCCACTGTCTTCTTCTTGAGACTGTGAAGGCTCAAGAGGTTGGGAATTAGGGCACAATATCTCAGTTCCCTCTTCAGCTGTGTTGGGCGCGAGGGCCAAATGTAATAGTGGCGCTGGGAAAAGCTCCTCGGAATATCAGAGTGTGGGATCACTCGTTTGGCAAGCCTCTCCATGGTGGGAGGAAGGATGATCAGAGCGAGGATTCGGTTGACCAGACTTTTAGCTAGAGAGACTGGACTTGGTGGAACAGAGGGTGGTGCTTAACCGATTGGAAGCATTATTTTCAGCAATCCAACCAACCAACTGTTCGCACTGGTCCGACTTGGACAGTGTTGTCCTGCGCCGCCCAGCTAAGTTGGACATGAAGCTGGGTACGGTGGATGTTTATTTATTATTTTTTCTGGTGCACTGGCAGCAGGCACAATTTCATTGCGCCCAGGGCCACAGCCTCTGCGTGCACCATCAGCATCACGCCCACTTCCCCATCCCTTAGTTCTCGCCTTCTTCATATTAATGGTTTTGTCACTAGATGTGGCGCAGATTGTTTTACAGTCCGCTAAAGACACCGTTTTTGGATGGAGTACTGTATATGTCACAGAAAGCCACACACTATGGACACTAGATTAGGCCCAGATCATTGGAATTTGCAATACAGACAGTTTTCGGATGCAGGACAGTATATGTCAGTCAGAAATCCACAGAATATGGACACTATATTAGGCCCAGATTAGTTAAATTTGTCCTAAAGAAACAGACACAGTTTTCGGATGCAGGACTGTATACGTCACAGAAAGCCACACACTATGGACACTAGATTAGGCCCAGATTATTGGAATTTGCATTACAGACAGTTTTCGGATGTCGTATTGTGTATGTTACGGATGTGTATTACACGCACTGAAAAGCTTTCTTCGAATAATAACTGAGAATTTCGCTCCCTACACTGCCTTTCCCTTCCTACGCTCTGCTCTCCCTGACTATAACTAATCCGAGTGCGTGTCATCGGGTGCTATATAGCACCCGATGACTCGTTCCGGCCAGCCAATCACTGTAATGCCAGCAGCCAACATGACTACTGGCATTACAGTGATGGCAGTACTTAACTGCACGTTTATTGGCTGCTTAGCAGCCTCGAAACGTGTGGGGAGGAGACTCGAGCATGGCGCTCGAGCACATGTGGTACTCGGGCCGAACAGGCATTTGTCCAAACATGCTTGCTCATCACTAGTAATTTTAAATGGATAGAAAATGCTGTACAAGATACAGTATATGAACAAAGGCGGAGGTGTTTCTGGAAAAAAGTAGGTAATTTTTATTAAACCTTGCCAATCCCTTTAAGCATTTATGGAATCATATCAAACTTAAAAAAACAATAAAATAAAAATAGTGCATCTCAGAACAGTTGCTAAAACTAACTTATTTTTGGTATTTTTTTTGTTATCCTCAGCTCCACCTGATCCATTGGAACTCAACGTTATACAGGAACATAGAGGAAGCCTTAGGGCAAGTACACGGGATAGCTATAATTTCCTTATTTGTACAGGTAATCATATTTTCTTTCCATTTAGCTACTTAGATTTAATTTAATATGAAGATTGTTGTCCTTTTACATGTTGATGCCTTCATGTTCTAATACTTTGTTTGCTTCTATGGTTATAAAGTGACACTGAGACCAAGCACAACCAAACTATTTAGATCCTCTCTTAAATACATTTCTATGCCATTTAAGTCACTTTAAAGTAAAGCTTCACATTTGGAGTAACTTTCTAGAATATATCAGAGATAGCAATTAGGGATGAGCGAATCGACTTTGCATTAAAGTTCGAATCGCTCCGTACAGTATTTATACTAGGTTTTATGCGAATAGACTTCGGATGTTTCATCCGAAGTTGATTCGCTCATTCCTAATATAAATCAGTGCTATAATTAATAAATTGTTAGTCTTTGCCAATAGGCAATACATAAAATGTCAGCCACATTCTGCTGACTGGTCTGCAGAGCAACCAAAGGAAATTTTATGCATAGCTCCCTTTCAGAAATTTCTTTACATTTAGGTCTCATTCACACAAACGTGTGATGCCCTTTGCCGTATTCAGGACCGCATTTGCTGATCCGCAATACACGGGCACCGTTCCGTGGCCATTCTGTATCACGGATGTGGACCCATTCATTTCAATGGGACCGCAAATCTGGAGATGGGGAACGGTGCGGAACGGAAGAATGGAATTGAACACTACGGAAGCACTACGGAGTGCTTTCTGGGGTTCCGTTTCGTGCTTCCACACCGCAAAAAGATAGAACTGGCTCTATCGTTTTGTGGAATAGAAGGATCGCGGTGAATGGGTCTGCGATCCCCATGCGCCTGCCCCACGGACAGTGGCCATGCATTGCGGACTGCAATTTGCGTCCACAGCATGGGCACAGGCTTTACACGTTCATGTGAACGAGCCCTTAAGGGGAGATTTTTGGTAACATTGTAATTATTATGAAAATTCTGTTTTTTCCACTTACAATACTTCGTAAGGGTTACTGTACATGCGGTATTCAGTATTTTCTAGGTGGACAGAGACTTCTAGCTGTTTCATATATAAATGCACTATGTTTCATTGTAAATCAGTTGTGCTGTACCCATATAACTTGAAATGCATTTATATATTTCTCCTAAATCCATAATGAAGGAAGCATAGTAATATGTATTTTCAGGCGAAGGGAGCATCTTTATAGCAATATAGTTGTTTGACTCTAGGTTGTCTATACATTTTCAGAAAATCCCCCAATCAGTAGAAACATCTGTCTAGTGTGAAACCGTAAATACAAGACAGAGGAAAAAATGGGAGGAGGGAGATACAGCTGCAGTTTTTTATTCAATGTTTTGGTGAAGCAGCATGAGGAAGACATTGGTAGGCGTACAGCATAGGGAAGATATATGACTGGATCAACTTTTACATTACCCACCTAAGGATTGGTCCCATTTTTGTTTTTTGAATTTTAGTTTTTTCCTCCCTACATTCCAATGGCCATAACTTTTTTAAATTTTCTGTTCATATAGCCCATACAGTCATACTAGCGTTTATTCTGTATGGAATAAGCCTTTTTTTAATGGCGCCATTTAATTTACCATAACTTTAAAAATAGGGAATACATTTGGGGTGAACAGCCATAACTTTTTTTATATTTCTGTCTTCAGAGCTATAAGAGGACTTGTTTTTCGCAGGATGAACTGTAGTTTTTATTGGTACAATTTTTGGGGTACATATGACCTTTTGATCAAGGTTATGTGAGCTGTGCCTCATGCTTGGCTTTATAGGTAGTCTACTATGACATGCCTGGGAATGTTCAGCAGGCCCCAGGCTGTCATGGTACCCGATCGGAGTCCTGCAATTTCACTATTGGGAGGCTCTGATCGGAAGGCAGTTGGAGCCCCCTACCTTTATCTAACTCCACAGATGTCATGAACACTATTGAAAGCAGCATCTGAGAGGTTAATTGACCAGGTTTGATGTCAGATTTCGGCAGCAGCCTACTCCTTCATCCCCTCAGCCTTAATGGTGTACAGGTATGCCATTATATATTACCCATATTAACTAAATTGAAATGCAAAAAACTCAAAGGAAAGAACCCTGAATAGCCGGTGACTCTGATGACACGTGTGGTTGTATGACAGCTGTTTTAATCATTGTTTCTCTTTTGTGTCTTTTTTGTGTTTTAGATAGGAAAAGAACACATAGGCCTAAAAGCCATTACAGACATTCTTGAGGATATCCAGTATAAGGTAAGTTGTTTCACAAGGTCAGCAGCATATGTCTTATGTGAACAATAAAGGGGATATACTGTTAGCATATATTCATCATGAGTACTAAAATTATGCCATTGTTTGCTTTCACAACATAGTTGACCTTCTCTTGAAACCATTTACTTAAATAAACTTTCAAACAGGGAGACAATTTATCTCCTACAGTATACTTCTCTGTCTTTTATCTAACAACAACATAAAAATGCTTATTTTTTCCCCAAGCAGAACAAAGTTAAAGGTGGTGTCTGGACACTTAAAGGCTATGTACACCTTTGGGGGCAATTCTTTTTATTATTGCATAATACTAGTTTTGAGCTAAAAATAATTGTTTAAATTGGTATTTTATTAAAAAATATGGTGTCCTTTTTTCTGTACAGAAATGACATGCTCTAGCAGCACCCTTTAGATTTTGTTTTTTCCGTCAGACCAGGAGCAGACGGACTCCTTATCTCTGCTTTCTGATATTCTAAACACTCATGATAGCTCAGTTCTTATCGAACTAATAAGAATGTGGGTCAAATAAGTGTTTAACCTCTCAGTAGTTTGGATATAAGGTTTATTAGACAGAACAGCTCAATATTTCAATAGAGGGCTAATTGAAAAAATGATTTGCTGCCAAAAATGAGTAGCGTGCTATCATAAAATAAAATGCCTCCGAAGCTGTGCATAGCCTTTTAAAATGTAGAAAGAAAAAAAAAAAACACCCGCTCAGAATACTTTAAAATAATAAAATAAATAATGTACACTATACACCTTACCAATCGGCCCTCTCTCCCCCCTCTGCAGCTCCAATGCTTCTTGGGTTCCCTACTGGTCCCTGTACTTCCTGGTCCCTGTTGACGTGTTGGTCAATTACTGGCTGTAGCCGGTTAGTGCTATTTTTTTTTATCATTTGAAAGTATTCTGAGCAGTCTTTTTTTAAAAATCTAAATCACAAAAAAAAACTCTAACCTCTTTGAAAAAGCTCCAAATTAGCCTCCTGTTTCAAAAAGTTACTACTGTGACAAAGTAGTGATATCATATTTCGTTTCGATACATATCGTGTTTTAAAAAAAATATTTGATACCATTTGTGGCACTTTTGTAAGTGCCCAGTACCCAAAGTGAATACTGTTCTCCTTAATAAAAAATAAATTTAAAAAGAAAGAAAGAAAAAAATATATACCCTAAACTCCTCACTTTCTAGTGCAGGCACACATTTATCCTGCAGTTGGGGTAAATAGATGTCCTATCAAAATGCCACTGTCCCATGCCCACCCTGTGCCCACATCATGGAGAACGGAGTTGTCACAGAAAAAGTAACCCCCCCCCCTGCTCAATTTATGAACTTGCTGCCTTTTTCCCATCTGATCTTGAACTGAACCCTTTCCTGACCGCCTGTTGACTATATATGTCTGGGTGGTTAATATACATCTCTGCACAGGCATTTTAAAATGTCTATGCAGAGTTCGTAGCCGTGCTCCCCATAGAAAAGGCAGGGTCTTGGCAATGCATTTTCCTGCTCTGGTCCCAGTAGTCATGTGATTGCTGGGGGCCGGAAGTCTACGAGAACTACTGGGTTTTATCAGTCCTATTCGGCAATGAGGTTGGACAGTAGTGATGGACTAATATCTGCCGGGACTGTTCGCGAACGCGATCAAATGTTTGCGAACCGCAAGTTTGCGGCGGGTCCCATTCATTTTAATGGCAGGTGAACCTGAAAAACCTCCAACTCATATTTTCAGCAAAGGAATAATTACTAGAAGTGCACAAATAGTCCCACAACATGGACAGTGACATACTGTACCAGATGTATTATTCAAATTTGCGATCTCCATTATTTTTTCAATGCGAAATATCGGCAATATAATTTTCACGTACGTGCATGCGCAAATGCACTATACAGTACCAAAATGCACTATAAAGAAAGTATATTGGTATATAACACCCCGCTTCAATCAGTTTTTTCGGGGGACGAATGGTATATCACACCAGTAGAAATTATTTGTTGCAATAACGCTTGTCCCTCTATATATACCTGCAGTATCGCAGGAGAACCGAACACAACTGCCGCACAATACAAATGCTCTATAATATACTTTCTAACATAGAAAGTATATTCTAAAATTGTACAAGGAAGGCAATCCATTAGAATATACATAAAGATAAAACGTAACCTTTAATAATTTTACTATGAGGGTCCATTCACCCATCCGTAAGAGTTTTGCGGACCCGAAAAAACACAGACACCGGCTATGTGCATTCCGCAATTTGTGGACCGCACATTGCCGGCACTGCAACTGCGGACAAGAATAGGACATGTTCTATTTTTTTTAAAGAAACTGAAGCACAGATGCGGAAGTGCGGATGCGGACAGCACATTCCAGCCCCATTGAAAATGAATAGGTCTGCACACATTCCGCAAAATTGCGGAAAGGATGAGGACCCATTTTGCGGACGTGTGAATGGAAAAGATATCCCTCAGAATGAAAATAAATTAAATTATTAAAGTTAGGCAAAAAACATAGATCTGGTAGGCAATAACAAGTGCTTGGCGGCACCAAATCAGAAACCATATGTCCTACCACAATCCGGCGGGTTCCACATCAATGAATACCGGAGGGAAAGCAAAAAACACCTATCCCTGGGCTAGATGATGATGTGGTATTAAAGGACAGGGTGGGAAAAGAACTGTTTCTTATATTGCCCTACAGGGGGTGCTATTCTGGCCCTGATGTCCTAACCACAGACCACTCGCCCTGATAAGAACGACCCCATCCGGAACCTTACCTTATATAAACATGGCCCTAGTAAGCCCCTAGCCCTTAGGCCCCTGACTTTCAGGTGATCACTATATAGATCTATGTGTTTTTGACTCATTATAAAAGTATATTATAAGTATATTGTACCCCCCAGTATATCACACATATTGATAGCACACCTATAGTAGTCCTTAAAATGACTTTTGTGGCCCTATTAGCTAGCGTTTGGTGTCCCTAACAGCCTGTCCCTGCTCCACACAGCAACCTCTCCCTACACTGGCAAAACACTGAATGTAAAATGGCGGCCAGATCAGGTTTATTTATAAGATAGGGGGTATGTCCATGTGCTGAAATGTCTCAAATGGCTGTCCTGCACCACCTGATGGATGTGTCATGGGTCAAAGTTCTTCATAATGTAAAAGAATACGGTGGGTGCGAATTTCTCCATATGTTCACATGTTCGGTGAATCGCGAACACGCAAATTTTGCCGCAAAACGACCGCCGGGTGAACCGTAAGGCCATCTCTATTGGACAGTACTGTACAACCTCTTTGGGGGTTGTATTTCTCCTGTAACTTGGGGAAATATGTTAGCCACAGTTACAGGAGAAATCAGCAATACAAAATGTATAATTAAATGTCCCAAAAGGTCTTACATAACCTTATGGAGGGCCCAAAGTGACAAAAACCACACCACAATTCTAGCCCTGCCCACAGAGAGAAAGTACATAATAAAAAATTTTTGTTGCATGTTGTGTTATGAAAATAAATGGAAAAAAAACCTGAAAAACAATTTTTTTTACTTTTTTTTATATTTTTCTTTTCATAGAAAAATATAAACAAAACAATACTTAAAAATGACATAATAATAAACCCCTATGTATCACTGAGAAAGAGGTCCAGAAATTACTGTATTTTCCATAGCATCATCACAATGGCATACAAGGAGATTGACCTCTGTAGGGGGCAGGAACAGAGAAAGGATTAAATTCCCTTCTCCCAACACCAGTGTTTCCTGTCCCCTACAGAGGACAGGGCAGAGAAAGGTCTCCCTGTATGCAGGGAGATAAAGCTACCCTTCGGCGTTACCTTTTAGGATTTCTCTCCTGCCCTCCCGCGGTCCTGGTACTAACGCTGGACAGAGGAAGGATCGGGAGGACTCTCTCTGGTCCTATCTGGAGTCTGCTCCCGGGGCGACGTATCCCGCCTTGCCTCCGATAGTCTTAGCCTGGTTTGTACACCCGGCGCTTCGGGAGCTTTTCTTATGACGTCACTTCCGTCGGACGGAAGTGACGTGGGCAGGATGCGGCGTTCCGGACGGCTAAAAGCTGAGCACAGGGGTTTTGATGGAGCTGCGCACCCAGCAGAACGACGAAGGTGTCCAACAGCAGTGCCCGGCCCCAAAATGTCCGGAACTGAGCGCTCTCCCAAGGAGTCGGACTCTCTACTGCCAGCAACCGTGAGTTCCCCTCTGGGGAAAGAGTTCCTAATTTATTGTCAGGGAGTCTCTTTGATCCCCCTCTCCTCTGGCTGTGGGATTATATGGGCAGTATTTCCTTGGTGCCTATAATGGGGGCCCAGCCCCCAAACTTTATTCCTCATGGATACCCCCTTTTTTCTTTTAGGTCTCCAAGGAGGCACAAAAGAAAATCAAGAGATCCCTTAAGTGCATTTCCTGTAATGTGCGGCTTCCTGAAAATTACTCCAAGAAGTTATGTAAAGCCTGCATTTCCAATATTGTCCGTGATGAAGCTCCTTCTCTGAAATACGAACTTAGAACAATGATTCAAGAAGAGATACTGTCATCTTTGTCTCATTTATCTTCCAATCCTGTGGACACTCCCCACCCCCCCAAAAATTCTGAGGCTGTGTTAGACAACGTTCCGTCAGTCAAGTCGCAGGAGGAGGGGGAGTGGGAGCCGGGCGCAGGTTCATCTGACAGTAACTGTAGGTTTTATTTTTCCATGGAGGACATGTCTGATCTCCTAAAAGCTGTTAGATCAACTATGGGGGTGGAAGAGGTACAGAGAAGTAACAACTAAATTTGTGAAAGTAGAGACACTTGCGCTGCCGTCAGGTTTATTCACCTTGTTTGCCCTGCCTGGTATTAGAGGTGTGTCTCCAACCTACTCTCACCGATAATGAATGGCTGATAGCTATAGATATGTATAGAATACCGGCACTGGCACAGAGAAGGTGGGGGAGGGTGAAAATTAACACATATATACACACAGGACACTGATTATTAAGTCTCTACCTGTGTCTGATAGATGATCGTTCCGTGATGTGGTGTGATCCCGTTGTTCCAGGAAGCGCTGTATAGATCTAGTGGTACGCTTCTTGCTCTAACTCGCACCTTGCGCGCTGCCCCGGCCGGTAGCTAGCGCACGCGTGGAGGAGCCTGCAGGGATGAGTTCAGGAGCGTCTTCGTGTGACGTCACAACTTTGCTCTGGGTGCCTCCAAGGGACAAGTTTCCATCCAATGCGTTTCTCCTAACCTACGGGTTCCTTCGTCAGGGATCATTCATGGTACAAGTCCTGGGGATTAAATAGGTTTCCCATTCCCATAATCATTCCTGCAGTGACTGCTCAAAAACCTAGGGGCACACCTCTATTCACTATACGTCATCCCAGCCCAATATTACATAGGGTCTACAGACGTGGACAAAATTGTTGGTACCCTTTGGTCAATGAAAGAAAAAGTCACAATGGTCACAGAAATAACTTTAATCTGACAAAAGTAATAATAAATTAAAATTCTATAAATGTTAACCAATGAAAGTCAGACATTGTTTTTCAACCATGCTTCAACAGAATTATGTAAAAAAATAAACTCATGAAACAGGCATGGACAAAAATGATGGTACCCCTAACTTAATATTTTGTTGCGCAACCTTTTGAGGCAATCACTGCAATCAAACGCTTCCTGTAACTGTCAATGAGACATCTGCACCTCTCAGCAGGTATTTTGGCCCACTCCTCATGAGCAAACTGCTCCAGTTGTGTCCGGTTTGAAGGGTGCCTTTTCCAGACTGCATGTTTCAGCTCCTTCCAAAGATGCTCAATAGGATTGAGGTCAGGGCTCATAGAAGGCCACTTTAGAATAGTCCAATTTTTTCCTCTTAGCCATTCTTGGGTGTTTTTAGCGGTGTGTTTTGGGTCATTGTCCTGTTGCAAGACCCATGACCTGCGACTGAGACCAAGCTTTCTGACACTGGCTAGTACATTTCTCTCTAGAATTCCTTGATAGTCTTGAGATTTCATTGTACCCTGCACAGATTCAAGACACCCTGTGCCAGACGCAGCAAAGCAGCCCCAGAACATAACAGAGCCTCCTCCATGTTTCACAGTAGGGACAGTGTTCTTTTCTTGATATGCTTCATTTTTTCATCTGTGAACATACAGCTGATGTGCCTTGGCAAAAACTTCGATTTTTGTCTCATCTGTCCACAGGACATTCTCCCAGAAGCTTTGTGGCTTGTCAACATGTAGTTTGGCATATTCCAGTCTTGCTTTTTTATGATTCGTTTTCAACAATGGTGTCCTCCTTGGTCGTCTCCCATGTAGTCCACTTTGGCTCAAACAACGACGGATGGTGCGATCTGACACTGATGTTCCTTGAGCATGAAGTTCACCTTGAATCTCTTTAGAAGTCTTTCTAGGCTCTTTTGTTACCATTCGGATTATCCGTCTCTTAGATTTGTCATCAATTTTCCTCCTGCGGCCACGTCCAGGGAGGTTGGCTACAGTCCCATGGATCTTAAACTTATGAATAATATGTGCAACTGTACTCACAGGAACATCTAGTTGCTTGGAGATGGTCTTATAGCCTTTACCTTTAACATGCTTGTCTATAATTTTCTTTCTGATCTCTTGAGACAGCTCTTTCCTTTGCTTCCTCTGGTCCATGTCGAGTGTGGTACACACCATATCACCAAACAACACAGTGATTACCTGGAGCCATATATATAGGCCCAATGGCTGATTACAAGGTTGTAGACACCTGTGATGCTAATTAGTGGACACACCTTGAATTAACATGTCCCTTTGGTCACATTATGTTCTGTGTTTTCTAGGGGTACCATCATTTTTGTCCATGCCTGTTTCATGAGTTTATTTTTTTACATAATTCTGTTGAAGCATGGTTGAAAAACAATGTCTGACTTTCATTGGTTAACATTTATAGAATTTTAATTTATTATTACTTTTGTCAGATTAAAGTTATTTCTGTGACCATTGTGACTTTTTCTTTCATTGACCAAAGGGTACCAACAATTTTGTCCACGTCTGTATGTCTCTATTTGAATGCAAATAGTTTGATCTCCTGATTCAGGCCCTTTGGTGCCAGGCTATTTAATCTAAAGATCCACTTACTTTCACAGCGTGACATTTGCTGAATATAATTCCCACCCCGCTAGCTACTGGCCGGGGCAGCGCGCGAGGTGTGAGTTCTACTAGATCTATACAGCGCTTCCTGGAACAACGGGATCACACCACAACACGGAACGATCATTTATCAGACACAAGTAGAGACTTTATAATCAATGTCCTGTGTGTATATGTGTTAATTTTCACCCTCCCCTACCTTCTCTGTGCCAGCGCCGGTATTCTATACATATCTATAGGTACAGAGAAGTCATTCTATCCAGGAGGAAATGTTTGGGGGCTTATGGGTTAAGAAAACCTGTGTGTTCCCTATTAACGAGAATATTAGGGACATGATTCTGGAGGAGTGGTCTGACCCTGAAAAACGTTTAGGGGTCTCCACCGCCTTCAAGAATCAATCATTATTCGATCCTATGGAGTCTAACTTTTTTAATGAGATCCCTAAGATCGATGTCCAAGTGGCAAAGGGGAATAAGAAAACATCCCTTCCCTTTGAGGACGCTTCCCAGTTAAAGGATCCCATGGACAGGAAAGCCGACAGCCTCTTAAGGAAGTCATGGGAAGCCGCAATGTTTAACATCAAATCTAATATCGCGGCAACCTCTGTGGCCAGATCCATGTTTCTCTGGCTTAGTGAATTAGAGGATCATATTAAAAATAAAACCCCTAGGGAGGAGATCCTAAATTCCCTACCCCTCCTCAAATCAGCCACTGCCTTCCTGGCTGATGCCTCAGCCGAGTCGGTCCGTTTCTCAGCTAGGGATGGTGCCCTCTCCAATGCCGCCAGAAGAGCGCTCTGGATGAAATGCTGGTCAGGGGATGAAACATCTAAAATGAAACTCTGCTCCATACTATTCTCGGGAGAGTATGTGTTCGTGCACGTATTGGATAAAATCTTAGAAAAAGCCTCTGATAAAAAGAAGGGTATTCCTGAAGATCGGCCCTAATGAACGCCGCTATCCCTTTAGATCCTCTTCAAATCAAGACAGACCTTACAGGGGGAAAGGGAAGTCCGGGCACTAGAGCTACCCCAAAGGGGGTAAAGGAAGGGGTTTCACTACCTCCCACTCTAAACCAACTAAAAACAATGATGCTACAGTGGGGGGGAAGGCTCTCAAACTTCCTGGGAATTGATCTCCTAGAATGCTTGGACAAGAGAGATTATAGGCTCAGGATACAGGATAGAGCTGTCTTCAACACCCCCAAACAGATTTTCAATAACTCGCTTCCAGACGAATCTATGGCAGGAAGTTCAAGACCCTCTAAAAAAGGATGTAATTACTCAGGTTCCCATATTACATCAAGGGAAGGGATTCTACTCAAATCTTTTTCTGGTAAAAGAAAAATGAGGGGTCCTTCTGCATGAGGATACATTTGAAACCCATAAACAAATTCATCTTGTATTGGAAAGTCAGGATGGAATCCCTAAAGTTGACAATACCTTTTGTTAAACCCAAATATCCTAATGTGTACGATAGATCTACGAGATGTATACTATCACGTCCCAATCCATACCAATTCCCCAAAGTTCCTCCGGTTTGCCATCAGAGACGACCGAGGTGGTATCCATCACTATCAGTTCAGGGCTCTCCCGTTTGGGATTTCCTCGGCCCCGTAGATCTTTACAAAGTTAGTAGTGGAGATGGTAGCATTCCTAAGGAAAGCAGGCCTCACGCTAGTCCTGTATTTAGACGACTTCCTTCTAATCAGCAACCGTCCACGTCAGATGAGACTAGACTTGGACACCCTTCTGTCAACACTAGACAGGCTGGGATAGATGGTAACCAGAAACAAGTCTGTCCTTTCGCCTTCTACAAGAATATGCTTTTTAGGAATGATCCTAGACTCCCAGGCCCAGGCTACCTTACTTCCCTCAGACAAGATTTCAGCTCTGCAACAGAAAATCAGAACATTCCAGAGGAAAACATGCTCAATAAGAGAAGCGATGAGCCTGTTGGGTATGCTAACCTCATGCATCCCAGCAGTACCCTGGAGTCATAATCATTTCAGACCCTTACAAAACTGGATCCTGGGGGTCAGGGACAAACGACAATCCTTGCTAGACCACAAGGTGACTATCCTAACACCAGTAAAGAAGTCCCTAGATTGGTGAAAGTTCTCCTCAAACCAGTCCAAGGGGACACCGTGGCAGAAGATCTCCTACATTAAAGTAGTCACAGATGCAAGTCTTTCAGGTTGGGACGCGAATGTAGGAGACAATCTGTTTCACGGAACCTGGCCCCAACCAATCAAGTCACAATCCTCAAATTACAGGGAACTGAGGGCAGTATGGGAGACCCTAAAAGTGACTGAGAGGATTCTTCAGGGTCACCATGTGAAGATCCTCTCAGGCAACCTGACATCCATCACTTATCTCTCACATCAGGGTGGGACACGGTCAGCGACTCTTCAGTCACTATCATCCCTAATCTTCTCCTGGGCAGAGCAAAAGGTGAGCTCCATCTCAGAAGTTCATCTTAAAGGTGTAATAAACCAAGAAGCAGACTTCCTCAATCGCCACAGACTAGACCAGACCAAATGGTCCCTGAACTAAGACACATTCCAGATGGTGGTGGACAAATGGGGAAATCCAGAAGATCTCTTCGCCTCAAGAGCAAATTCGAAGGCGGAAGTATTTTGCTCCCTAAACCCCAGGGACAACCCTTGGGCCTTGGATGCATTCACCACAAGATGGCATTGGAGCCTCTTTTAGGCCTTCCCTCCACTACCATTGATTTCAAATATAATCCAGAAGTTACATCAGGACAGAACTACACTAACTTTAATAGCCCCGTTCTCCATCCCGGAACCTTGGCCTCTTCCCACCAGGAAGGACCTTCTGCATCAGGGTCCAGTCCTACACCCCAATCCACAGTTCCTGAAACTGTTTGCCTGGATCCTGAGACCCAGCTCCTGAAAAGACAGGGATTGTCGGACAAAGTAAACAAATACTCTAAAAGAAGGTGACCTCAGCAATCTATTTAAAGATATGGAAGAAGTTCTGTTCCTGGTCGGGGGATGCGGCTCCAAATTTAAAAAAAAACCAACATCCATGAAAATTCTGGACCTTTTTTTTTTTTTTACAGCAGGGATTAGACTTGGGACTGAGACCTTCCACCCTCAAAGTCCAACTATCCGGTTTTGGCTGCTTTTTTGATCAAGATATCGAAGGTAGGGTTGAGCGAACCTGAACTGTAAAGTTCGGGTTCGTACCGAACGTTAGTATTTTTGGACCCTGAACCTGAACATTTCCGTAAAAGTTCAGGCATGGCTGTGATTGTCCAGAGCAGCATGACCCAGGCTCTATATAAGCTTGAGTCACATAGCGCTGCACGTCACTCTGCTGTTACAAGTGTAGGGAGAGGATGCTGCTGGACTTGTGATTTTTTGTGAAAAAGCTAACTTTTATAATTCTGTTAGTTAGGTGGGCGGCTGCGGTGGCCATTTTATGCAAGCTCAGTGCACCAGCACTGCATCTGAGCTTTTGGGACATTGCAAATCGCCATTTTTTTGGGCAAACTACAACATCTGGTTTAGTCAATGTGCAATTTAAGGTAGAAATACACCCATCATTTTCTGTGGTTTGAAAAACACACTTTTAAAACAAAAAACAAAAAAAAATGTTTTTTTTCAGATCTGCAAGCGTTAAATTCAAGTTTAATATATACAGCTTTCATATTCTGTTACCAAAAAAAACACTTTTTTGGCAATCGACAACATCTTGATTTAGTCAGTGTGCAGCCAATGTCCATCAGTCTTTCACCTCACCCCCTTGCAAATCAGCCAAGCAGTCTGAGCCCCAAGTCATGCAGCAGTCTCTTCTGCTTTTTGATGACTCTGTTAGCAGGGTTTCCCAGGGCCATCCACCTAGCTCTTCCCCAGAAGTAGAAGAGATTGAGTGCACCGATGCCCAACCACTTATCTTTTAAGATGAGTACATGGGAGGACCATTGCAGCACGTCTCGGATGATGACGAAACACAGGTGCTTACTGCTGGGGCTTTCGAAAGTGTGTAGACTGACAAGGAAGGCAGGGGTGAAGACTGGGTGGAAGATGATGAGGTCCTTGACCCCACATGGAATCAAGGTCATGCGAGTGACCTATGTAGTTCGGAGGAAGAGGCGGTGGTCGCACAGAGCCACCAACACAGCAGAAGAGAGAGCAGGGTGCAAAAGCGGAGCGGCCATCCTCTAGACAGTACGGCTGCTACTGCCCACCGCAGCAAGGGACTGAGCACACCAAAGCCAGCTCCAAGGAGTTTCCCTGTTGTGGAAGTTCTTCAGACAATGTGCTGACGACAAGACAAGTGGTTTGCACGATGTGCAATCAGAGCCTAAAGCGAGGCATAAACGTTCTCAACCTGAGCACAACCTGCATGACCAGGCATTTAAGTGCAGAGCACGAGCTGCAGTGGAGTAGACACCTCAAAAACCAAGAAAGGTCTCTGGCTCCTCCTGCTTCCTTTTCTGCTGCAGTCACAGCCTCGTCATCCACCTCTGGAGTGACAGTGCCACCTGCCACCCTGCAAACAGAGGATCTGCCAGCAACACAAACACCTGGGTCTCCAAGCATTTTCACAATGTCCCACGGAAGCGTTCATCTCTCCATATCCTAAACGCTGGAGAGGAAGAGGAAGTACTCCCCTACCCACCCGCGATCCCTAGCCCTGAATGCCAGCATTTCTAAATTACTGGCCTTTGAAATGCTGTCATTCCATCTGGTGGAGAGGAATAGTTTTAAAGGCCTTATGGCGGTGGCTGTCCCACAGTACGTCATGCCCAGCCGCCACTACTTTTCAAGGCGAGCCATCCCTTCCCTTCACAACCAAGTAGTGGACAAAATCAGGTGTGCACTGCGCAACGCGATCTGTGGCAAGGTGCACCTGACTACGGATACGTGGGCCAGTAAGCACAGTTAGGGCCGTTATATCTCCATAACAGCACACTGGGTAAATGCAGTGGCAGCTGGGCCTGAGGCTGATAGAAGTTTGGTGCATGTCCTTCCACCACCGAGGATTGCAGGGCGCTTCAGTTTGCCTCCTGTTGCTTCCTCCTCCTACTCTGCTTCCTCATCCGGTCAGCGTAACACCTTCACCAACCAACTTCAGCACAGCCAGGGGTAAACGACAGCAGGCAGTTTTAAAACTTATCTGTTTGGGGGACAAACCCCACATCGCGCAGGAGCTGTGGACGGGCCTTGAACAACAGACCGATGAGTGGTTTGTGCCAGTCAGCCTCATGCCCGGCCTGGTGGTGTGCGATAATGTGCAAAATCTCGTAGCAGCTCTGGGACTAGCCGGTTTGACGCACATCCCTTGCCTGGTGCATGTGCTGAATTTGGTGGTGCAGAGATTCCTTAAAAATGACCCCGATATGTCAGAGCTGCTGCACAAAGTGCGGGCCATCTGTGTGTGCTTTCGGCGTTCTCACCCTGCTGCTGCTCGCCTGTCAGCGCTGCAGCGTAACTTCGGCATTCCCGCTCACCGCCTCATATGCGACGTGCCCACAAGGTGGAACTCCACCTTGCACATGCTGGCCAGTCTGTGCGAGCAGCAGCAGGCGATAGTGGAGTTTCAGCTGCAGCACGCACGGGTGAGTCGCTCGGCGGAACAGCACCACTTCACTACCAATGACTGGGCCTCCATGCGAGACCTGTGTTCCTTGTTGCGCTGTTTCGAGTTCTCCACCAACATGGCCAATGCCGATAATGTCGTTCTCGGCGTTACTATCCCACTTCTATGCCTCCTTGAAAAAACGCTCCTGGCGATGATGGAGGAGAATGTGGCACAGGAGGAGGAGGAAAAGGGATTATTTTGAAGAGTTTCTGGCCAGTCTTTCCCAAGTGGCTCCGAGGGTGGGTTCCTGCACCCACAAACCCAAGGTACACAATTGTCCAGCCAGGGCACAGTTCTGGAGGATGATGAGGAGGAGGAACCATGTTCACAGCAGGGTGGCACCCAGACCAGCTCATGGCCATCACTGGTGCGTGGATGGGGGGATCCAGAGGACACAGACGATACACCTCCCACAGAGGACAGCTTTTCTTTGCCTCTGGGCAGCCTAGCACACATGAACGATTACATGCTGCAGTGTCTCCGCAACGACCGCAGAGTTGCCCACTTTCTAACTTGTGCTGATTACTAGGTGGCCACGCTGCTGGATCCCCGTTACAAGGGAAAAAAAAAAACATTTGTTAGTTACTTTCTAGGGTCAAATTCACAAATTTTTGGGTGTAATATACCCCTCCTCTACCTAGTTGACAGCTTGATAAATTTCTATCATTTTTATTTAACGTTTTCGGGTGACAATAAACAATTGTTTTGTCATAGACCCCTGCTCTACCAAGTAGACAGGTTAATAAATTTCTGTAATTTTTGGGTTGACATTATACAATTTTAGACCTGAATAAACCCCTGCTCTGCATAGGTGACAGGGAATAACATTTCTGAAATGCTTCTTTAATTGATGCGTGCCACCTCCTTTGCTTCAATGCTTAACCCTTTGAGGACCATAAGATTACTGTCATCAATATAAAAATAATTATATTTTTTTCCATTTAAGAATGTATTTGAACAAGAAATAAAACCATTTCCACACTTGTGTCATTTTTGGGGGAGGAGTTATGACACGGGACAAATGTGACTTTTTACATTGCTTTCAATGGAAGGCCAAAAGAAGCAAAAAATTTTTTTGTTACAGCAACTGAAGTTCGTACACTTCAGTTGCTGTAACTAAGCCATTTCATGAAATAACTGGCAAAAAGCTAGATCCATTTGTTAAGAACTAATATTTTGACTCAAACCAAAAAAAATACGTATTTTAAGTTCTTAATCAGACGATACAGGCAATTAAAAACATGGGGACAAATACGTCCCTTGGTCCTCAAAGGGTTAAACTTAAACAAGTTGTACCACATTTGCACTTCAATAATTTGTCACACATTTCGGCTATTCTCTTTTGGCCAATATTTGCGCCTCAATAGCTTTTCCCACATTTCCGCTTGACTCTTTTGGCCCACATTTGGGCTTCTGTAATTTGTCCCACATTTTCGCCTCAATAGCTTTTCCCACATTTCTGCTCGATCCCAATTTTTTAAAATAAATTTATCTCCCCTTAAATCTGGTCTCTTTTTCTCACGCTCCCTCTCCGGCCTGGAACCCTGATTTCCCGCCACCCGTGATCACCATGGTAGGCGCATAAAAGTACATCAAAAGTTGATAGAGCAGATATCAAATTGGATCGCGAACATCACTGGGATGTGCGACATGGTGGGGCAGTAAGTATGCACACGCCTACACGAACTAACTGACAGGGGTCAGCCAGTATTTTTTGTTATTTAAAGTCATTTCCATATCCACATTTGTTTGCACAGCACTTGCCATGCTCTTAAGCACATTTTGACACCATTTGCAGCCCTCTAGCCCTTTCCATTACATTTTTACTGCCATTTTAGTGCTCAAAAGTTCGGGTCCCCATTGACTTCAATGGGGTTCGGGGTCAAGTTCGGGTCCCGAACTCGAACTTTTTTGTGAAGTTCGGCCGAAGCCGTCGAACCTGAACATCCAGGTGTCCAACTCTAGACGTGATGTATATTCCTATATATTTAATTTTTGTTGTTTCATTGATATGGGAGTGATGCAGTTATTTCCAATTGTATTTTACGAGGAATGCTTATGTTCAAAATTTGTGATTTATTTTCATTTATTTTGTAGTATGAAATCGTATTACATTTGGATAAGGTAGTTTGTAGTGTATTTAGTGAAATATTGGTGTTTTTTTAATGTTAATATTATATCGTCAGCATATATTGTAATTTTATGTTCTGTTTTACCTACTTTGTTACCTATTATTTGAGAGTTTGTACGAATTGTTTCTGCTAGGGGTTCCTCTGGTTATTTCTCAGAACCACACAGGATATTTTTTCCACTTCAACATAGATTATTCTACATGTCACTATAGATTACAAAATCGGGGGCATTATTATCAGACTAACAGACCAGTAGTTGAAGAACCTTGCCTCCTAACTTAAAGGGTTTCTACCACCAGATTTTGACCTATTTAGCTGTCTGACACTAGCGATCTGCTAGTGTCTGCTGTACCTAACCGTGTTCTTGTATTACCTTTTGTCTGCTGCGGTTAACTTTAAAAATGTACTTTTATTGATATGCAAATGAGCCTCTAGGTTCTATGTGGGCGTCTTTTCAGCACCTAGAGGCTTCGTCTACTCACCATGTTTGCCGCCCATCTCGTCCCTCCAGCCCGCCTCTCTTGTCTAGATTGACAGCCTACTTCGCTCCATCTCGGTCGAATTATTGCGCCTGCGCCGTGCGCTTCTGTATTCGGCGCAGGCGCAGTGTCTGTCGGACCTCTTTCTGCGCCGGCATCTGGCGCCGACAGACACTGGCGCAGGGAGAGGTCCAACAGACACTGTGCCTGCGCCGAAAACAGAAGTGCACGGCGCAGACGCGAGAATTCGGCCAAGAGCGAAGTAAGCTGTTAATCTAGACGAGAGGGGCGGGCTGGAGGGACGAGATGCGCGTCAGACATGGTCAGTAGACGGAGCCTCTAGGTGCTGAAAAGACGCCCACATAGCACCTAGAGGCTCATTTGCATATAAATAAAAGTACGTTTTTAGGGTTAACCGCAGCAGACAAAGGTAATACAAGAACACGGTTAGGTACAGCAGACACTAGCAGATCGCTAGTGTCAGACAGCTAAATAGGTCAAAATCTGGTGGCAGAAACTCTTTCAGAGTACTTGTGAAGTACAGAGAAGTGTAAGTTCATATTAACTTTTTTTTTTCCATTCTTCTGATCTGTCAGAAGAACAGAAAACAAACAAAAAAGATCCTTTATTTTGAGCATCAATTTTGATCATTAGGCATCTGTTTTAGCCATTTTTGTCTGAGATCTGTTATTTTAGACAGGAGAAAAACAGGTCCTTTAAGTCTTGGCTCATTCTGGGCTTTGAAGTCAAAGAGGTGGTCCTATGAGCGATTGACAGTCTTTCATGTATAAATGGCAAGCAAAATATGACAGCACACTGTTATACTTGCAAACAAAAGAACTAGGGATTAGAAATGATTCTGGATTACAGTGGTTCTATACCTACTATATATAAAAAATGGAAGCTCTTTGTGCACATTTTAGATGGGTAACTAACACTAACAGCACTGCCTACCCTGGGCCCAATTTAAGCCTAGAATGTTTAGGGCGGTGTAGGAACCAGCTATATTTATACTCTGCTCAGAAGCTCTGGGGAGATGGACGGGGAGTGCTCAATTTAAAGGAGGGGCCTACTCTCCAAAATCACTGCAAGAAAATTTAGTCTAGCACATCCAAAGTCACAGGTGCACATCCATAAAGCTAACATTATGTACGTGTTAGTCTAAATTTTCTTGCAGTCTTCCATGTATGACTCTGCATGACAGAGAATGCTGTCAATCACTGATAGGGCTGTCTCCTTCAACTCAAAGCCTCAATGAGCAGAGATTTAAAGGGGTTCTTCACTTTCATTTAACTGATGATCTATCCTCTGGATAGATCATCAGCTTCTGATCGGCCGGGGTCCGACACCCGGGACCCCTGCCGATCAGCTGTTTGAGAAGGCAGCGGCGCTCCAGCAGCACCGCTGCCTTCTCACTGTTTACCGCCAGGCCACCCGCCCACTGACGTCACGACTAGTATCAACTAGAGTGGGCGCGGCTAAGCTCCGTTCACTTGAATGGAGCTTAGCCGCGCCCACTCTAGTTGATACTAGTCGTGACGTCAGTGGGCGGGCGGGCCATCAGTAAACAGTGAGAAGGCCGCGGCGCTGCTGGAGCGCCGCTGCCTTCTCAAACAGCTGATCGGCGGGGGTCCCGGGTGTCGGACCCCGGCCGATCAGAAGCTGATGATCTATCCAGAGGATAGATAATCAGTTACATGAAAGTGCAGAACCCCTTTAAATGAAATACAGTTATGCTGAATATTTTTCTACAAATTTATATTTTATATCTATACATCCATTTTTGTTATGGGGTCCTTTGAATACTTACTAAACCCTATGCACAGTATATAAACACCATCACTGACTGAACCCAGTTTTTCTAATTGTAAAAGTAGTATATTTATTAATTTTACAGAGAGTCTATGTAAGGCCTGTTTCACACTACCGTTTGAGTTCCGGACAGTAGTTTTAGCAGAGAACAGTCACCAGAATGGCCATATTTGCCAGGTAGCGGCCAGATCTCTGCCGGAACCCATTATAATCAATAGGGCTGGCAGCTATTCGGGTAACATTCGGCAATGCAGGGTCCAGAGAGCTCTAGCAGTCTGTTCTCTGCAGGAACTCATAACAGCAGTGTGAAACAGGCCTGACAGCTGATGTAAAGGGGGAATATTAATCACCAATATTTATGCAAATATCAATAATTAATATTTATAAATAGGAGGAACCGTCTATTGATGACTCCGCCTATTTATACCTTTATATAACAATAACACAATGCTTTGCCTATACTTTGCCTTACACTAATCACTATGCTAGATGCATGCGCCTTACTAAACTAACTATCGTTAATAACAACACGTTACACAGATAGTTGTACATAAAACACAGTATTTATTAAAACCTAATACACTAAGCACGCAATACACTAACAATACAGCACTAAATATACAGTACTCAACTACACTACACGTTCCCAAATTCCACCCATAAACTAACTATACAGTTCACACATACACATATTAACAGCCCACCCACCTAGTTCTATTTACTATCCCTATGGGGTACGACGAGGGTTAACGGTGGTCTTTACAGGGGTGTAAGCAGACCACAAACACAAGTAGATCAGGGAAAGGTTAACAATGGGGGTGATCAGGGCTGTACAGCAATTCAGGGGTTAATACCCTGCAAGTGTACAGTGAGGGGGTGTGGGGCAGGGCAGCATGCAGGGGTTGGTTCTGTGCTGCAGGGGTATTCAGGGGTTGCCATCAGGGGTGTAGGTCAGGGGTTATTGCAATGGGATGTGTTGGTGGTAGGGAAGGGGTTATAGTGGGGTATGTGAGGGGTAGATAGGGGCTAGACAGGTAGATACTTAATCCTTCCAGAGTTAGTAGGCCTTTTGCAGATGGTCATCATGTAGCTGCTCTCTCCCATGTGTCTCTGATTCTAGTCTGGTTGCAAGAGACCCTCTTCCTTGCTTGGGGCTCCTATATCAGCCTCAGAAACAGCCCACCTCCTCTCTCCTCAGGGATGTGACATCATCCTTAAATCCCCAGAGTCCTCCCCCCTAGTCCCAAAATGCTGGGAGTAGAAGCATGGCCATGGGGCAGAGGATGTCTTTGGTTAGAAAGCCCCCTGACAAACGGTGCCAGGGAGTCTGATTGTTTGGGGCCTGAACAAAAGAGGACTAGATACTAATCAGCTGTTATCCTACAGGCTACCAGCACAAGTTTTACTCTAAACATGGGGGATGAACTGTTGATGAGAGTTCATAGGGAATTGAATACACTTCCCTCTACATATATACATACATATATCTATATATACTTATTTGGGGGCACATATTTTCCACAGGGGCCACAATGAGTCCCTGTAGACCACTAAGGGCAGACGTGCGCAGATGCTGGGCACATCTGCGTACATCTTCCTATGACGTGGCAGTCAGTGCATGCATATATATCACACATGCACGCACGTATTTGCATGCATGTATAGATATATATGTGCATACATCTCAACCCTTCCTCAACAGCTGACCACCTACTTACAGTCCAGAAGAAATACTGCATGTACAGATATGTTCTTTTATTTCATTTTATATGCTTTGTTGCATCACAACACATCTGTATAAGACATATTACAAATAAATGCATACATTTTCATCCTGTATCCTTGTGATAAAACAGATGAATAATTTGTCCTTGCTATCTTGCAAACTTGAGTAGATAAATAAGACTACATAACAATATAATTACCGTAGTGAGATTATGAAAATGTCCTTCGATCCAAGGACAAACATTTTTTATAGTGATCACCGGGTGCCCAGAACTTAATTTTAAGTTCTAATCTTTGTTTCATTTCATTTACAGGGAAAATCTAAAACAATACCATGTTTTAATCCCAACTCACTATTACCAGGTAAGCCTGCATTATTGAATGTGATAATATTTCACAATTTGTTTTTTCAAATAGCAAATTAATATGAGATGTGTTATGGGCTCTTTACACGGGCCGAGAATCTTAAAGACAATTGCTTATGAGCATTCACAGGAATCCTTGTTATAGATTTATCTGGCGGTGTAAATGTACCGCCAATTACCCGATGAACTATCAAAATGCTTGTTCATCGAGTAATCCAATCGTTTGTGCATAAAATTGTTGTTTGCCGGCAGCATGGGGATAAGCGATGGCGTTGGCTATCGCTCCTCCCCATACTCTGGAGGAGATCACTGCATGTAAATACAGCGGTATTCTCCACCAGCGAGCAGCAGTTTGTCAGGAAGGAACACTTCCTTCCCAATAATGTGCTGCTTTGTTGTCCCATGTAAAGGGACCTTTTAAAGATTTCCGTGCCATCTTCTACAAATACAGCTTATTCTTAATACATACTAGTGTCAATAGTATTTGTACAATTGTCTAACATTTTGTGAGTAAAGGCCAAAATATTATGGCATTTAGGCCCTGATTTATCATGCTGATTTTGTCTTTATTTGGGAGTAAATTGTGACTTTTTTTGTCAGTTTAAATGTAAGACCTATTTATCACATTTATCAGTCTGAGACAAACCAAAGTTATTTTTTCGCTCCTGCTATGTCAACTCCAGCTGTGGAAGTTGACTTGTGGATATTCCTGTGGTATACATTTGTTTATCATAGTGATTGTCTCAGAAGCACTTCACTCTGCTTTACAGACCGTGACCTTTACTCAAATAGACAAATTTGAAGACAAACTTCAATTATCCATAAATCAGGGCACAGCAATACAATTAGGTCGGCATTACTTAGCACTCTGAGCAGGTTTTCAAGAGGCAGAAGGTCAGCCTTAAGTTGGATGGTGCCTGTGAAGTGCTCATTACCCCCTCCCCCATTATGGCATACTATATGGTGCCCAAATAATACAAAAAGATTCAGTGTACTAATAGCCATACCATACGTTGCCCAAATTGCATTTCTGCAAGGTGTTCAAATAACACTGCCAGATAATTTCCTAATAGTGTTGAGCGAGCATGCTCGGCCAAAAAGCTATTTGGCTCGAGCATCGCTTTGCTCTGCACATGGCAGCACTCGGCTGAGTACCGCATATGCTCGAGCGCCATGCTAGAGTCTCCTCCCCGCATGTTTCTTGTCTGCTATGCAGCCAATAAACGTGCAAGTAAGTACTGCCATCACTGTAATGCCGTAGCCTTGTTGGTTACTGGCATTAGTGATTGGCTGGCAAGAACACGTGATTGGGTGCTATATAGTACCTGATGGCGCGCGTTCGGCTCATTATTGGTCAGGGAGACCTGCGCTTAGGAAGGTACAGATAGTGTAGGGAGTGTGATCTGAATCTATTTAGTTGAAAAATGTTTCAAGGACCCAAAAGTCCTTATATGGACTATTGTGTGTGTGATGGCAGCAATATAATATAGCCATCACATTTTTTTTTTCCATACTTTTTCTATAGAGGGTCTCTGCAGTGACTTGTGACATCTGTGCAATACCTTCTGTGGGTCAGGGCTAGAGATAGAAAAAATATAAGTTAAATCTTTTTTCCTTTTTCCATACTTTTACGTACTTTTTCCATATACTGTGCTTGCTGTGAACTGTGACATCCGTGCCACATGTGTCAAGCATGCATATAACATTTAATATGAAAAAGGCGAGCATTAGGGGACGGTGAAGTGGCCATGATGCTGATGGTTCACACAGAGGCCGTGGCCCTGGGCGCGTTGAAACTGTGCCTGCTGCCAGAGCACAAGAAAAACAATCATCCACAATACCTAGCTTCATGTCCCAGTTTGCAGGTCGTCGCAGGACAAAACTCTTAGTCAGACCAGTGCGACCAGGTGGTCAGTTGGATTGCAGCAGGTAATGCTTCCAGTCGGTTAAGCACCACCCTGTCTTCCACCAAGTCCAGTCTCAGTAGCCAACAGTCTGGTCAACAGAATCCTCACCCTGATCCTCCTTCCTCCCACATATGGAGAGTCTGGCCAAACAAGTGATCCCACACTCGGATAGTCCGATGAGCTCTATTCAGCGCCATTACTTGATTTGGCTCTCACCAAACATGCTTGAAGAGGGACATGAAATCTTATGTTCTGATTCCCAACCTCTACAGCATCCACAGTCACAAGAAGATGACGGTGGGGAATGGCAATTAGTGTGTAATGAGGTGGATGATGATGAGACACAGTTGCCATTTAGTCAACCGCAATTACTGTCTCAAGAGGTTGATGAAGAGGATGATACAAAGTTATCAATCACTGAGGCTGCGGTTGCATCAACAAATCAGGAGGATGATCAGAGTGAGGAAGTGGAAGAGGACTTGGTGGACGATGAGGTCACTGACCCAACCTGGGAAGGTGGAAAGCCGAGCAAGGACAGCAGTACAGAGGGGAAGTGATCTGCAGCACCACAACAGGCTGGAAGAGGCAGTGAGCCACACCAAACAGTCCTGCAACTGTTCCATAGAGCACCCCCTTGCGTAAATCTCCCTTGCCAAGGGGTAGGTGTTCTGCAGTATGGCTCTTTTTTGCAACCTGTGCCACACCAAAATGAGGCGGGGCGGGGCCTGAACACTAGCAACCTCACCACCAGCATGATCTACCACATGGCATCCAAGCACCGTAATAAGTGGGACGAACGCGTGGGTCCACAATCTGTGTCTCTGGGTCACACAACTGCCTCCTCTTTACCCTATGGTACGTGCTGGCCAATCCACTGTCGAAGGCGCAGGTGAGGATGCCTCCTTCCCACATCCACTTCCCTGTCCCAGCGCAACGTCCAAATATCCTTACCCTAGGCATTTGAACGCAAGCGCAAATACCCAGCCACCCACCCACAGGCCATAGCACTAAATGGATAAAGTTATAAAAATGGAAAATGCATAGAGGACATTGACCTATCCTCATGGAGGAAAAAAGGGCTGAATAAGATATCTGAATTGTATATGGGCGACCAACTAAACAGTTTCGAACATATACACCATGTATACGATATTTCCAATCTTGATTTTTACAAATACCTCCGCATTAGACACCTCTTGACTTCTAACGACCCACTCGTTGTAAAGGCTGACCACCAGATATTTAATACCTGGTCTCAAACAAATCCAACAAAGAAAGGCATAAAGCCCTTATATGCCGCACTAGGTGGTAAAGAGGTATTTGTGAAAACCTCCCCTTTCAAATCATGGGAGCTTGACGCAAAACTACCGATTGAAAAAGCCCAATGGACATATGCTCTTAAAGTTGCTGCTAAATGTTTTAGATGCACTCTTCACTATGAGTCATATATGAAAACAGCCTTACGTTGGTACTATACCCCGGACAGACTCAGCATGATATACCCAGGTGCATCGCACCTTTGCTGGAGAGGATGTGCTTCTGATTGATATAGGAAGATTCCCGCCATCTTATCGAGTGAGCGTAGCACACCTCCTTATGTCAACTAAGATATCTATAGCCAAACACTGGAAATCACAAATAATTCCCACGATTACAGAAATAATCGACAGAGTAGATAAAACTCGCTCATATGAGAGGATTTTATCATATAACTTCTCACCCTCTCTGAAGTTTGACAAAGCATGGAGTAATTGGGGAGATTATAGAGCAAAGCTCCAACTGACCTGACCTGACTTAAGGTATCAAACTTGCACCAAGTACAATAATTCTAGTTGCTGCGGAACAAATTGTAATTGCGTACTACAAGCGGATATGTATGTACCTAATTGAATATATTTGCTATCGCGCATGTTTTCTTACGTGCTGTTCTGTTTCTCCCTCACCCCCTCCTCCCACTCTTATACCCCCCCTCCCCCCCTTCTTTAATTATATGTAGGTTTTTGTTAAACCGCTCAAGGAAATACTACTCAGTTGTATATTGATATTTCAATATTGTCAATACTTGTCATTGATTTCCTGAAAAATCTTGAATAAAAACTATTGATTTAAAAAAAAAAAAAATGGAAGATGCACTCCTAAAGGGGGAGGTGCAGTGGTATAAGGGCCATGCTGAAGCTGATATGCTTAGGGGACAAACAGCACACCGCCGCAGAGCTGTTGCAGGGGATAAGAGACCAGACTGAACTGCGGCTCTCGCCACTCAACCTAAAACCAGGCATGGTTGTGTGTGATAATGGCCATTACTTGGTGGCGGCTTTGAAGCTCGGCAAGCTCAAACCCATCCCATGCCTAGCCCACGTCTTAAACTTAGTGGTTCAGCGGTTTCTGAAAACCTACCCCAATTTTCCTGATCTACTGGTGAAGGTGCGCCGCGTCAGTCATCGACTGCTTCAGCTGGTCTGTCAATGCTTGAAATTGCCAGCTCACCGGCTGTTGTGCGATATGAGCACGCACTGGAACTCCGCGTTCCACATTTTGGCCAGGCTTTGTCAGCAGCAGAGGGCAGTAGTGGAATACCAGCTGCTACATGGTTGTCACATTTACAGTCAGCTTCCGCTGATCAGAAGCGAGGAGTGGGCATGGATGCTGGCACCAGACTTGCCCTCCAATAGATCCTCGTTAACGGAAAGTGTACTCATTCCTAATAACAGGGCCTCTTAAGAGTGCTGTATTGTTATTTATCGTCAATACCTCCCAGAGTCGGGAGTGGGCAATTGCCGCACGCCTACTGCCTTCCTTGGATGCTTGTGCTTTAATAATTTGTCCCTTCTCTCTGGGTGGTTCACAATTAGGAAAAAAAGGGACAAGGCAACAACAGCCAATCAGATTTTAACCATTGACTCCCTTGGATGTGGTAGCCTATTCTCAGGCTCCCTCTCTGGCATCGAACCCTGATTCCCCGTTACCTGTGATCACCATGGTAGGCGCAGAAAAGAACATCGAAAGTTGATAGGGCAGACATCCAAATGGATCGTCGCCATCACAGGGATGTGCAATCACCCAGAGGTTATCTAGTCACCAATGCAGCAGCCCCTAATGTTTTAGATGGTCAGAGCAGCAGGCCCTTGCTCCAAATGTTTTTGAGGGTCACCAGCAGTCCATCAATCATAATTTTTCAAGGGTGTGTATGATGCCCTGCTTTGCATAACAAAGGGTGTATTGGAGTGCCGATTCCTTGTAATTTTTGGCAGCCCTTACACTTGGTGCATAGGCTTTATGAGTGTAGGAGTCCCACTACCTAAACAATTGTACCACAATGTGAATGAGGCCCTCCATTATGTGATATACAGGTTGTATCGGAGTGCCCTTCAGCTTAACATCTAACAAGTGGGTGTACAATGCGGAGATAAAACCCGCGGTCCCTGTGAACGAATAACTCCAATCATTGGGAAATTGGACAGCGAGACTGGGATATCCCTATAATGAGTTTGCAAGGCGTGTCTCAACTGCAGAAATCTATAAAAAGCCTGTCTAGGTAGTTCGTGCCTCCTACTTATGGACTCGTAATCATTGAACACATTATTGCTGTAGAGATTGCCTAATGTGACAACCCCATGCTCCTTCCAAAATGCCTTTTCTTGCATTGCCAATAAATCAGGAAACATGGGGTTATCCCAGATCGGGGTCTCCTGCAGATCCGTTTCTATATTATGCAGGCCTTTGCTAGCTTTCCAGACCTGAATGGCCACCCTGTGAATCGGTAGCAACCTACGTGAGAATATACCAGGCTGCTCCAATACCGACCACAAGTTTGAGATACCCAGGTATGCAGCTAGATGTCTCTCCTGTCTGCACAATTCACCTCCTGGTGATAACCAAGATTTAATGTTCCTCAATTGTCCAGCTAAATAATATAAGTATACATCAGGTAAAGACATGCCTCCTTCCTTCTTAACACGAGACAAGTTAACCAGCGATAACTTGGGCCTATTAGCTCCCCAAATAAAGGGTGACATCAACGAGGTGAGATTTTGGAAGACCTTTTTCGGAACTACATAAGGTGCATGCTGTAAAATATATAAGCACTTCGGCAGGATAATCAATTTTATCAAATTGATTCTCCCTGGTGCAGACAAAGGCAAGTTCTGCCATACCCTAAACTTCTCCTTGCAATATGTCAGTAAAGGTTGAATATTTAGTGCATGGAAGGACATGGCATTGCTGGTGATATGCACACCCAGATATTTATAGCTGTGCACAATTGGCAGTTCTCCTGAGTCAAAGGTATCTTCCAATTGGTATAAAGGACAGAGAGTCGATTTCGACCAATTTATCCGAAGTCCCGAGAACTGGCTGAATGATTCTATTGTGGTAATTACCCTGGGGAGTGTGGTCTCCGCTTGCGACATGAAAAGTACCATATCATCGGCATATAGCCCAATTCTATCTTCTTGTTCACCTATTTGAATGCCATGGTATTGTGGGTCTGATCTAATGCGCATGGCCAGTGGCTCTATAGCCAGGGCAAACAGTAATGGCGATAAGGGACAACCCTGTCTGGTACCTCTCTTCAGGTCAAAATTGTCCGACAGTATCCCATTCACCAATATACCTGCTCTGGGGCTTTTATATAATAACTCCACCCATCTTCTGAATTTAGGGCCAAATCCGAATTTCCTCAGGACCTGGAACAAATAAGGCCATTCAACCGAATCGAATGCCTTTGCTGTGTCTAATGAAGCTAGAGCCCATTTCTCCTGCCTCTGAACACCAATCTGTGTCACCACCTGCACTCTCCTGATATTGTCGGTAGTTGACCTACCTGGCATAAATCCAGATTGATCCGGATGTACCAATGTGGTGGCTACTCTACCCAGTCGCCCAGCCAATATTTTTGCTATAACCTTATAGTCTATATTTAGCAAGGATATCGGACGGTATGACCCGCATTCATCCGGTTCCTTGCCTGGCTTCAGGAGCACTACTATGGTCGCATCATACATTGTTGGTGGGAAACTTCCATCCCTGAAGGCGTCATTATACATTTTGAGCAAAAGGGGAATAATGTGAGCGGAGTATTTAACATACACCTCCAAAGGTATTCCATCAGGACCTGAGGCCTTGCCCCTTGCCAATTGTGAGATGGCCTCCTGTACCTCTAAGGTAGTTATGGGTGCTTCCAAACTGTTTACTGCTTCCTGCGACAAAGTTGGAAATTCCAAATCCTCAAGATATTGCACGACATCCTCCATCGCATAGTTTACCCTAGAATCGTATAAGTCTCTATAATATTCCTGAAATCTAGCTGCTATAGTCCCTGGATCTAAGAGTATCTGTCCATTTGCTGCTTTAATGCGTAGTATAGCGGGGGATGCTTGGCTCTGTCTAACAATGTGCAACAGCTTACTGGACTGGTTTCCCAGCTCAAAGTATGTTTGTTTGGAAAAAAACATTGTCCTTTGAGCTTTTTCCTTAAGCAGAGTCAAGTATTGTCTCCCTTTGGACAACCACGCCTCCTTGTTCAGATCATTGGGGTCAGCGATATATACTTCCTCTAATTTAGAACAATCTGCCGCCAGGCCTTCCTCCTGCCTAGCCGCCGACTTCTTGATATATGATATGGTAGATCTGAGGCAGCCTCTAAGATATGCTTTCATGGTTTCCCATAATAATGCATTATTCGACTCTCTCTCATGTCCCTCCAAGAATACCTTTAATTGGTCAGGGATACGATCAGACGGTCCGAACAATGTCAACCAAAAAGGGTTAATCCGAGCCGAGCGTCTGGTCATATCCCCACCCAGCTCAAACGTCAATTGCACCGGAGTGTGATCAGATATGCCTCTAGATCCATATTCTACATCATACATCAAGGAGCTCGTACTTGAGTTGCCCATAACATAATCTATGCGTGACAATGTACCATGACTGGCGGAGTAGCATGAGTACCGTCTAGTATCTGGATGTTTCAACCTCCACATATCCGTCCACCCTATCTCCTCCATCAGCTCGGCTAGAGATGTCTTGTTATTGCAATGTCTATCAGCAACCTCTACCGGGTGGTGTCTATCTAGGTCCCTATCCAAGGTCATATTAAAATCACCCATGCAAACTACACGAGCTGATGGGTATGAGGCTGCAAAGCTTACCGCCTGCTGAACCACTTGCATGGAGAAAGGTGGAGGGATATATACGCCTATGATGACATACAGTATACAGTTTGTGAGCAGCTACAAACACAAATCTACCTGGCTCGTTTCCATCTCCCATCTAAGAGACTTGTGTACCATGAGAGACACGCCCCTAGATATATTCGTGTGACATGAGTGCTGCGCCCATTGGACCCAAGGCTTTTGAATGCGCCTCGTGGTATCCGCTGTTAAATGAGTCTCCTGCAGGCAGAGAATATGCGGGTTGAATCTCCTGACTGCAGAGAACACCATAGCTCAATGAACCGCAGTTATCTTCCACGTCTCCCACCACTTTGCATTATAACTGATACAGCACATATAACATAACATTTTAACTGTCAGGCTTGTCCTGACATATACTGTGAGTGCCTGCATGGTGTAACACGTAACCATCCGCATCACTCTTAACACATGGAGATAAAAGCAATTCACCTCGTTTGTCGTGTGGCACTACAAGTTAACGGGGTGTGCTTTTGGCATTTAACCAGTAGCACCGAAAATCTTGAAACAATACAAAAGTAAATCTGAACATATCGACCGGGACCCAGTCCCCAACCTCTAACGGGACCCCAGGACAAAATCTGAACATCGGACCAATACGGACGCTCCCAGTAAACCAGGGGACATATGCGCTAGTCGCTCCTCCCCTCCCAACTATAATCCTCCTAGTGTCTCGGATATGTAGATCAAGTAAATATCAAACTGTATCCCGAGAGGCCAACCAATATATACTTAGGCAGTCCAGATGATACCGTTGGTCCAGTGTCCAGTCTCCTGGGTCTTACTGTCGCAGGCAAACAATAAAGATAGGGTAGAAAAACATGCTGAGAAGTGTTCCCGTTATTATCTTGGAGCTCTTGCGTTTCTTCCTCTTCCATCCAACCAATTAGTGGCTTCCTCAGGGCTATTGAAAAACCGGCTCACATCGCCATCTGCTACTCTCAGGCGAGCTGGATATACCATGGAATATGGCAGATTCTTCTCACGAAGCCTCCTTTTCACAACACTAAACGTGGCTCTGCGCTTCTGTAGTTCGGAAGAAAAATCCGGAAAGATCATAACGGTGCTATTTTCATATTTAAGCTCTTGTTTCGTGCGCGCCATCTGCAGTATATGATCTCTGTCCATCGAGTTCAATAGCCTTGCAAGCAAGGGTCTTGGGGGAGCCCCCGGTGGAGGAGGTTTGGCGGGAACACGATGTGCTCGTTCGATAATAAATGCCGCCGAAAATGTCGCATCTGGAAAGGAATCTCGGAGCCAGGTAGTGACAAACATACATGAATTATTGCCCTCAGCTTTCTCCGGCATGCCGATAATCCGCAAATTGTTGCGTCTTGTGCGATTCTCATAATCATCACATTTCTGTTGCCAAAAGTTTATTTTTTGCTCCAATTCCTGTACCTTATCGGGGAGCGGTTGTAGGCGGTCCTCCACGTCTGAGATCCTGTTTTCGGTCTCCTTGACGCGGTCTCGGATGGCCTCCATATCATGTCGGAGTAGGCCAATATCCACCTTTACCTCCTCCAGTTTGCCCACCATGGACGTGCGGCAGACAGATATCGCCTGTAATAGTTGTTCAGTCACTTGTTTGAGAGAGGGTTCACTGGCCGGGGCTCCCACCTCCTCAGACACAGCATCCTCTGTCGTCTTCTCCACAGACGGTGTACAGGGTCCCGCGCCATCTTGGTCATCCACGCGGGCAAACTCCCGGAGCCTGTCCACTGCAGACTGCGCCTTATTACGAGCCATGCTCGGGTCACGGGTCTTTCCCGACCTCCTCTACATGCGTCCTCACATAACAGCTTCCGGCCACGCCCCCCTCCCCACGCTGTTTATCAACCATTTCGGTGATGTTTCCATCAATTTCTGACCTTTTTCTATGAACCAGACGCCCTCCCCTCTTCAGAGCAGGGGGTGCCAAGTTTAATGCTCGGGTTCTCCCATTGATTTCCATTATACTCAGGTGCTCGGTAGAGCACCCGAGCATCCCGATGTGTTCAGCCAGAGGACCCGAGCACTTTGGTGCTTGATCAATACTACTAGCTTCTAAAACTGTCACACTGTGCTTTGATTGTCTGAGACAATCCCTTCTGTTATGGACTGGTAGTCTGAAACAACCCTTATGTTGTGGACTGGTCCACAAAAGAGCAGGGGTAGGGGCTTAACAATAATAATTTATAGGACCCCATAGCAAAGTAAGATGGGGCCCTTACCACCTAGTATAAGAAAACTGAAAAACCACAGCATAAACGTAAGTAGCAAAAATGATAGCTGTGTATAATACTGCATTATCTCAGAAAATCCACATTATAGCAAAAATGTCCATATTGTTATTCCCCACAAAAAGGTACAACATCCTTGAACCTGATTGGGCCCTCTCAAACTCTTGGCTCCAGGGCTAGTGCTATGGTTATGCAAATGAAGGATGGGGGGAGTGAGAGTCTCAGATTCAAAAAGCAGAGTATACATAGGCTAATCTGAAACACTTGCCATGTTCTTTGATGGATCAGCCAAAGCAGAATCTAATGTGAAGGAGTTACCCAGTCTTTACGGCAGCAAAATAATAGGACATTTAAAAAATAAAAATGAAGATGGATTATTCATATTACATGATCATTGGGTGCTGGGTATCTGCAGGAGCATGTGGGTCTTAGCAGGTTCAAATCATACTGAAGTGAAGCTACAAAATGTGTTCTGCCTAAAACCAGGGGATAATATTGTATGTCAGGGGAAATCGGTAATAAAAAATAATAATGTAATGTTAATCACTTTCTTCTGTATGCACTTGTGGCCTTAGTGATCAAGCTATTTTTTTTCATTGTCACGTTCCATGAGCCATCGTTTTTATTATTTTTCATCAGTACAGCCGTGTGAACGCATTGCACCCGCACTGAATCCGGACCTATTCACTCCAATGGGGCTGTGCACATGAGCGGTGATTTTCACGCATCACTTGTGCGTTGCGTGAAAATCGCAGCATGCACTATATTGTGCGTTTTTCATGTAACAAAGGCCCCATAGAAGTGAATGGGGCTCCATGAAAATCGCAAGCATCCGCAAGCAAGTGCGGATGCGGTGCGATTTTTCATGCATGGTTGCTAGGAGATGATGGCATGGGGACCCGATCTTTATCATTTTCCCTTATAATATGGTTAGAAGAAAAAAATAATAGCATTCTTAATACACAATGTTAAGTAAATTAGGGATGGAAGGGTTAAAAAAATAAATGTTAAACTCACCTCATCCACTTGTTCGCGCAGCCCGACTCGTCGTCTTTCTTCTTCTTTGAGGACCTGGGAGGAAAAGGACCTTTGGTGACGTCACTGCGCTCATCACATGGTCCATCACCACATTCATTGCTTCAATTGCTCTGCCAGTTTACCTTCAGCCTGGCAGTTCAGGGGGAGTGAACTCTCTGCTGTATCTCTCTCTCCCTGTAAGGCCCCATTCACACTACTGTGTTTCTGGTCCACATCCAATCTGCATTTTTGTGGATTGGATGCAGACCCATTTATTTTAACTGAGGCCACAAAAATTGTGGACAGCACACCGTGTGCTGTCCACATATGTATGTCCATTCCATAGTCCCACAAAAAAACATTTTGTGGACCAGAATAGGCATTGTTACAATGGATGCACAAAAAAATGGATGCAACACGATGGACCTCATCTGTATTTTTTTGAGGATCCTTGTTTTGTGGACTGCAAAATACATATGGCTGTGTGAATTCACCCTAACTACCACAGCTTCTAGCAGAACATATGGCTGGTGTCAGTTGAAGATTTAAACTGAGTGTGTTCGACCAGCTCAGTGAGATGGACAAAAAATAAGGAAAAGAACAAACAGCAGGTGGCGCTATACAGATACATTTTATTTAATAGTTCACTGGCCATACAAAATTTTTAATTACATGCAATTACAAAAGTATTCAGATCCAGGTGCTGGTTAGAAAAACGTAGAATATGCTTTGCGACACAACACCTTTAAGGGGTTAAAATCCCCCCCATCCCTGACCTGGTATAACCTTAGAGGGTGTAAAAAAAAAAAAAAAAAAAAAAATATGTTGGTAAGGCTGATTAGTCAGCCTGCATTTGTGGGAGGGGCGGAGGCTCTTCATATACGAGCCACACCCTCACTCTCAGGTGTGTGTTTTCAGGTGCACAGCTGCCGCTGGGTGTCATTAGCAGACTAGCTTCTTTGGTGGTAGGATTCTTTCTTTGCAGCATGGAGCTTGTTATTTTGCTCTCTGCTCCCATAGCATGCACGCGCCATATTACGTAAGTAGGTTGGGCCGGGGCCGTCTCTCCAGGCCGGTCGGATCCGACTTTGCTAGCGAACGGGAGGCTTCACCTCAGAATCTGCTACCTCAGGTTTGCTCGTTTGGGCCTAAATACTTCCATTTGCTTTTCATTTTTGTTTGTTGGTAATAAGAGTTGGTTCCTATAAATCTTACAAGTTTCACTTTGCTTTGTTCGTCTCGTATGAAAAGTTTCTTTACAGCAATCCGGCTGAAGTAAGAGTTACCCGGGCTGCACCTGACGTCATGTTTGGAGATCGGACGCAGTGTCTATTGTTTAGGCCTTTTGCTGTAGCTGTTCCTTGCCATGTGTCTCCCCCCCCCCCCCTTTTTCCCCCCGCTACCACCATCTTTAAACTTCATGTATTTCACTTTCGTAAGCTGTGTACCGGGGTGGGCTCCCCAGGATACAGCAAAGTCACAGACATAGAAGCAACACTGACACCAGCTTTACATGCAAGAATATAAACTTTACTTGGAAACAGTATTAACACAAGTACAAACAGTATAAGCATTACCCCAGGCCCACAGTCTAGCCTGCTGGAGTACACAGCAGAGCCTACAAGTCGTACTGTGCCGCTATAGAGGACACACCTAACCGGTGGCAGACGCAGCAGAGCCTGCAAGTCAATTACTGCGCTGCAGTCCAGTACAGTAAGGCCTAACAAAGCTCTAACCCTATCTAACTAGCTAATACAAGGCCTAGGCTAGTCTCTGTTACTTTAGGCGCCAAACAGTGAAGTACAATTGGTAATCAGGTGTACTGACCTGCGTCCGTTCTGGGCTCTAGGATGCCGCTTATGCTAAGGTTTTCTGTCCATACACTGGAACTGGTCTTCCTGGGACAACCTCTCTTTCAAAGTGCTAGATCCAGACAGGGGACAGCAGATGCTCTCCTTTCTTTGAGTATCCATTCACTGCCGGACATCTGCTAGCCAGGATGGAATCGGATTCAGCCCCTCACAGCACAATCCTTCCACCATGTCAGATCATCACCTCCTGGTTCACCCAGAAGCATGCTGACTGTGCTGCAAAACAGCGGCCTCTAGTGGCCGGAATGCCAAATGACAGCTCCAGTACAATTTAAACATAAATATACAGGCAGAGCTTATCCACAATCTCACACTTTCATGCTCCGCTGTTATCCTGAGCGGCTTTTACACTTTCGGCTTTTATTTAATGTCTTATGCTGCATCCGCACGTCCTTACTGTACTGCTTTTTTCTACTCTTGGTTCGTATTCACTCAGATTGGTCTCACATTCAAGCTGCGCTCACCTGTTGGCTGTTACATCTCATTCCGTCCCCAGCCGACAGCCGGATCCGTATTACATGCCTGTTATTACATGTTGTATACTCTGCTTACAGCCATAGCTGCTACTGTTACTCCGTTTTCATGCTCTGGACGCACCACCCTGGTGTTCCCACCTTGCTCCACTCACAACCAAAGCTGCGTTTATACCAATTTTCATGCTCTGCTTATACCCAAAGTTGTGTGCACACTTCTACTGCTACACCAGGTTGTATACCCCACTCGCCAAAGCCGCTTTCCATGTCTGCGGTCACATCAAGTTAATATTCCGTTCACATCCAAAGCTGCGTCCGCATGTCTGCTTTTCACATCTTGTCCTACACTCCTTTCACTACTAGAGCTGCGTCCACATGTCTGTTTTCGCATCACGTCAATACTCTGCTCACTTTCAGGTTGCATTTATACGTCTGCTTTATACCATGCTTTTCATGCGCTACCCATACTCGGAGCTGCGCCTATACCATGTTTTTAGGTACCACTCACATCCAAAGCTGCATTCACCCATTTGTTGTTACATCATGTGTTGTACTCTGCTCCCACTCAAAGCTGCATTCTCCTGTTTATTGCTACATCATGGTTTTGCTCAATCTCACCGGGGCAGTCTGCACCCACCGCTCTGGTACCTCTCTCCTGACAAACATAACTGTGTTCTTTTCAGGCTTACGTTCCCTTCCTCGGTGGTCTGTCACATTCCATAGGTCTAGTTTCTGTTTAATCCTGGTTCGTATTCACTCAGACTGGTCTCCTTTTACTTCTGGTTCGTATTCACTCAGATTGGTCTCCTGCCCCAGTTCACCAAACAGCTCCTCAGCGGAGGTCAGTGGGCCGATAGGAGTAAGTTTCCTGCTATGTTTTCACAAGCTGTTCATTTGTTTGTCACGATAAGAGACTTCTCTTAGCGAACTTGCAATGCCTCAGGCATTTCATGTTTACGTTTATGGTTTGCGGTGGTTAGTATTTTATGTACGCCCGTGCTTCGGATTACTAATGTCTATATTTTTAACGCCTGTTGGCCGTCATGTTCCTTAGGGCACCTTCTAGCCAATCCAATCATTCAAGTTGCTTCATATGCCATCAGGTCCGGCTTACGTTTTAATTACTTATCATCACCGCAACGCCATCCCTCTGGCTTCGGGGGCCCTATGACCGATCCGGCCTCATGGCTCCGGGGGCCCCTTGACCGCTTTTTATGTTTTGTTTGTTAAGGGTACGACATGGTTGTAGGCTGGTTAGTGCCCCAGGTTTCTGTTGGAGGTTATGCGAGTCCATGTCTTTGTCTTTCTAGGTTATCGAGTCCCGGTTGCTTACTAAACCCGTTGGGTTAAGGCCCAATCTTTTCCCCAGCCGTCCTCAATTCTAAGGTTCGCATCCCCCATGGGCCCCTGGTGGTTGCTTCAGCCCCATGGCTTCAGGGGTCTGACCAATGGGTGTCTGTCCACCTGTGCAGCTATGCTTTTGAATGACTCATATCTTTACCTGCTTGCCAGCTTACGTTATTAATTTTAGTTAATGTCTGTTATTTTCTGTCACGTTTCCCTTCGTCTTTTCAGGTCATGCAGTTGAACTATTGGGGTCACCTTCCACGTCGGTCAGGTCTCGTTCCTAACGATATTTCACCTTGCATGTTATTCAGGCCACGTAGTTTATCTTGGGTATCGCCTGCCACATCAGTCAGGCTCATGGTTTAATTCACGTGCACCTTATTCATGTCACTTTTCATAGTTATAATTCTAAAAAACGACTGCTTCGGCCCCATGGCTTCGGGGGCCCGACGACTGCTTCGGCCCCATGGCTTCGGGGGCCCGACGACTGCTTCGGCCCCATGGCTTCGGGGGCCCGACGACTGCTTCGGCCCCATGGCTTCGGGGGCCCGACGACTGCTTCGGCCCCATGGCTTCGGGGGCCCGACGACTGCTTCGGCCCCATGGCTTCGGGAGCCCGACGACTGCTTCGGCCCCATGGCTTCGGGAGCCCGACGACTGCTTCGGCCCCATGGCTTCGGGGGCCCGACGACTGCTTCGGCCCCATGGCTTCGGGGGCCCGACGACTGCTTCGGCCCCATGGCTTCGGGGGCCCGACGACTGCTTCGGCCCCATGGCTTCGGGGGCCCGACGACTGCTTCGGCTCCATGGCTTCGGGGGCCCGACGACTGCTTCGGCCCCATGGCTTCGGGGGCCCGACGACCTGCTTCGGCCCCATGGCTTCGGGGGCCCGGCGACCTGCTTCGGCCCCATGGCTTCGGGGGCCGAACGACCTGCTTCGGCCCCATGGCTTCGGGGGCCCGACGACTGTTTTCAAACCTGCTGGGCTGATTGCCTGGTTGGTTGTCCATCTGTGCATCTAGGCTGATTTGGCCCCTATGTATCGCACACATACCTGCTTCCCTAATTTCCTAATAATCCATGTTGATCGCTCACTTTATGTTTTGATCGCAAACTGGTCCGGTTCGCCCTACAGCATTATTGTCATGTCTTACGCAGATATTTCGTCTTTCTTTAATTGTTCATGCTTTCGTTCAGGTCCTGCCAGAGGAAGAACAAGTAGGGCAATTCGCTCTAGCATTTCAGTCTCTGATCGTAGTCGATCATATCTTGTCAACCAGGTCCCCGCACAAAGTCTTTGCCTTTTTACCACGACCAGGAATTCATTTTCGCCAGTAGCTTCATTGCATTGCATTCCCTCACTCATGGGAGGGCATAGACAGAATCTTGTATATTATAGCTTCTTGCCCCACTAACCTCCGACTCCCTACAACCACGTTGAATCGGATTTTGGACAAGTTCCAGCATTTTCTCACGGTAGAAGATTCAGATAGTAGGTCGGTCTTCACGTCTCAAGCGTAAAAACAATTCTCAGGGGCGCACAGTAGAACAAAGCGCGGATGGGGAACTATTCAAGGATTCTCTTCCTATCTACATAGTTCTTTTGGCCCTCATTCCTGCACAGTCTAGGCAGTTAGGTTTCGGTCCCACGATCTCCTGACACTAGGGCATTGCCAGTACTCGCACTAGAATCAAACTTTACAAGTTTCAGTTGGTTTATGATCCATTTCACAACGTATTCTCGGTCCTCCATTCCGCTTTGGTGCAGTATCCGCAATATTGAGCATCATGTCTCTGGCCTTGTCATCCACAAGATGGGTTGTAGGTTTCCTACTGGTCTTGCCTCACATACCCCGAATTTTCGCTTTAGATCCCGGATGCCTTGCAGTTGGCTTGGGGATTAGTTTGTACATGCAATTCAAATTCCTTTTCTACCCTACTTGGCTTGGTTTTTGCCCACTTATAGGCCTACCCACGATCATGGCTTAGGGCACACAACAAGCCATTTAGTCAGGTCAGCTTAGACACGCCTAGCTGGGTTAGGTTGTTCCCGTTGTTTTCTCCCTAGGGTTCTTCGGATACCTCTTGGCCGTAGCCATGACCACAAGTTGGTAAGGCTGATTAGTCAGCCTGCATTTGTGGGAGGGGCGGAGGCTCTTCATATACGAGCCACACCCTCACTCTCAGGTGTGTGTTTTCAGGTGCCCTACCCTCCCTCCCTTATCTTCTCATTTCCACAGGGTATGCCCACTTATAGGCCTACCCACGATCATGGCTTAGGGCACACAACAAGCCATTTAGTCAGGTCAGCTAAGACACGCCTAGCTGGGTTAGGTTGTTCCCGTTGTTTTCTCCCTAGGGTTCTTCGGATACCTCTTGGCCGTAGCCATGACCACAAATAAATAAATATAAATATATATATATATATATATATATATATATATATATATATATATATATATATATATTTTTTATATATTTTTTTTTATATATATTTATATTTTCAGTAAAAGCAAAAAACACAAATAAAAAAGGGAATAGAAATAAAGCCCCATGTATCACCAAAAAATGCAAAACTGATTTGAATAACTGAACCTGCATGTAAAGTACTGTACTAAAAATGATGGAAATTTGTAATGAAAGGAGTAGAAATGACCTTGAAGGAGTCTTGAACTGGTTATTGTTACTTGGAACATAAGACTACTAGTTATGACATTTTATTTTGAACCAGATCCCCTACTCCGTGATTACTGGGTGTATGAAGGTTCCCTCACAATGCCACCATGTAGTGAAGGTGTTACATGGATATTGTTTCGATATCCTTTGACAGTGTCTCAAACTCAAGTGAGTATGTTTCCTTTTTATATTGTCAATTATGGCTAAAAAATTTCATGTTATTGGATATAAATGCTACATGTTGAAATGAGCTGCAGTGCTTACAAAAATACTTGAACCCTAGATGTCCCATATTGTTGAAGGGAAAGGCAATCTATGACCCAAACAGACCATTAAGTTAGAGCATCTATTAAAGGGGTTATCGCGTGACTAATGTAAATATCTGACATCATATAGAACATGACAGTCTCTTTCTAACAAGAGTAGAACCAGCCCTGTACCTCACATGGATCCAGAGATCTTCCCATTCAATGCTCTGCCAATTTATATCAAGCTGGCAGCTCAATGAGAGTGTCTTTAAAGAGCACCTTTCATCTGTTTAGCCCTAGTCTAATTAGGGTCTAACCTTATAGGGTGGCCCCCATTTTTTAAATTTTTTTCGTCTGCTGTTGTCCCCGTTGATTTCGGCGCCTTATATTCTAATTAGCCGACTTGGTTACACTAGGCGGAGACTGGAGCGGTTCTCTTCTCCCTGGCTGTGAGTGCATCTAATTAGAGTGCAATGACATCAGTGGGGGCCGCCCTATAAGGTAAGACCCTAATTAAAAAGTAATTAAATGAGGTGGCTCTACCTACAGGTAGGATGGGAAGGTGCTCAATATCTTAAAGGTGTTAGCTCCAAACACCAGAAAATGATTAGATAATAAGCAGCTTGTGATATGGCACACCTGCTCCAAAGAACACTTGGAGTCTGGCAAATCTACTCTCACGTGACTGGAGCAAGCCAGGATTGAAGCACGAGGGACGCTGAAGCGGTGGAGTTCAGAGGAGCAAGCCGCACACTGACTTGGAGGTAAGGGAATAATATAGCTCCAAACAGGTGGGACGCCACCTAGAGCTTAATTCCCCCACTGTTAGGCATCTGTGAACTATACCTTACACAGAGATGATAATGGCAACGTGACTTTTTGAAACATATGGTGCGGCTATATCCTATACTTACCATTCAAAGCGACTACCTGAACTTAATCCTATGTGAAGCTGATTGATCTATGGAGATGCAATAGTATGCAATATTTGCAACCCGGTATACCTGCGTTAATCATGGTGGCTACTATTTAGTCCTATTTTAAACTATATATTCCTAATTACATCATTTTAGTGGTGTTATATTATATTTTATTTTATTTTATTGTATGCTTTTATGGATGAAATTTATGGTTTTTATTACTTACTGTTATGATATATGAATTAATAATAAATCATTAATTGTTGAAGCCGACTCTTCAGATATGAGTGCCATATCACAAACTGCTATTATCTAAGACCCTAATTAGACTAGGGTTAAACAGATGAAATGTCCTCTTTAATGCTGCAGCTAAGGGGGTGTGTCCATGCTCTCCCTATCACAACTCAGGAGGCATGACACTGAGCATGTGCGGCTTTCTCAGTGAGCAGGTCAAATAAATGAGAAAAAAACTAACTGCAGGTGGCGCTATACAGATACATTTTATTGAATAACTCAGTGGCTATACAAAATTTTTAATTTCATGCAATTAAAAAAGTATTCAGATGCAGGTGCTAGTTTGAAAACTGTAGAATATTTTTCGTGGGACAACCACTTTAAATATGGGCAGCACTGTGACCTTGTGGTTGCCACTGCTGTCCTGGGTTGATGGAACCAAAGTCAACATCTGCATGGAGTTTTTGTATGTTCTTCCAATGTTTGCCTGGTTTCCTGCCACACTCCAAAACATACTGCTAGGTAAATTGGTCCCAGTGTGTTTGTGAGGTAGAGCATTCATACTTGAGCACATTTGGGACAGGAGCAGATGTGAGAAATATATCTAAACAGCATTACAGAATATGTTGCCACTCTATTACCAATCGAAAAAATATATATTTGGCTTTTCTATTAGGTTTTCAAAAAATCTGTTGCATCTATTGAATGGCCAGGATTGAGCTTAAAGTACATGTCGTATGTTTATTACTGGGCCTCTTGGCCCCCAGTCATTTTGTTGCTGATGCACTTATCACAACACGAGCAAGGGAATAGGAACTCGCCAAAGGATAAGGATGGCCCTGATAATCAGATGATGGAAAAAATACATCATGAAGATGGGGGTGATATAGTGACTTATCATTGAGCAAACAGAAAACATCTGACCCTGAATCTTTTCTCAGATCTGTCCCTGAACACTGACCATAACAGCAAACACCACTAACCCTCACTGCCCCTAAAAATATCCCTGTGGAAAATCCTAATCTGCAAAACTGATCCTAACACAAACAGCGGGAGCACTAGGACTCTAACTGAGCAGAACATAACTGGAATCGAGGCTACACAATCAACAATCTACAAGACTAAGAAATAATGAGTAGACAAAGCTATACTGCCAAGAGGTAAACTAGATGAGGAACAATATATTAGAATATACAGTTGATTTAAAGGGTTTCTACCACCTCATTTTGACCGAATTAGCTTTCAGACACTAGCGATCTGCTAGTGTCTGATCTCCATAACCATGCAATTCTCATACCTTTGTGTGGAGCCGTTTCATTAAAAAACGTCCGCCCCGCTCGTCAGTCAAGCCCGCCCATCTCGTCTTGAATGCCTGCCTCCATCTCAGCCAACGGACGAATTCTCGCGCCTGCGCCGTTCACTTTTGTCTTTCGCACAGGCGCAGTAAGTGAAGGCCGCTCTCCTGATGCCGGCTTCCTCACTGTGACCTAGTCGGCGCAGGCGCAGTGAGGAATCCGGCACCAGGAGCGCATCATTCACTCACTGCGCCTGTGCCGAAGACAAAAGTGAACGGCGCAGGCGCGGGAATTCGTCCGATGGCTGAGATGGAGGCAGGCATTCAAGAAGATATGTATTTGTGATGTTTTCACTGCCTGGCCCTGTCAATTAGACCCCATTCACACGACCGTATATTTGGTCTGCATCTGATCCACATTCTTTTGCGGATTGCGCATGGACCCATACATTTTTATGGGTCTGCAAATAAAAGGACAGTAGAGCATGTGCTGTCTGCATCAGTATCAGTTTTCCCATTTTGGAGTCCCACAAAAAAGATAAAACATGTCCTATTCTTGTCCATTTTGCAGACAAGAATAGGCATTGCTACAATGGGTCATCAAAAAAAAATGGATGCAACATGGACGTCGCATGGATGGCATCCATTTTTTTGTTGCTGATCTGGATGTGCACCCTTAAAGTGGAGAGAGCACAACAGTTGCAAAAAGCAGAGCATCTAAGTGTAACTGCAACACCTCCATTGCTCCTAGAGGCCAATCTGCATCTATTAAAACATCATTTTCTTAGCAATGCGGGCACATATGAACATGGGACCAACACAGATGCCTTCAGCTGCCAAGTGCACATGGAACAGTTTCATAGGTGCAAATCTGCTGACAGATGCCCTTTATATGCAGAGAGCTTATGTTAGAACTATGAACCTACTGCAAAAAACAATCATGAACCTCTCTTCCAAACAGGTCTAGCTGCAGCATAGGGTTTTACTGACCCACATGAATAGAGTTGTGTTGAGCGAATTGATGTCTGAAGTGGACTTCGATCTGAATTTCAGGAAAAATGTCATTCCGCCGTGAAGCCAAATTTCCTCATGCTTCGTGGTAACGGATCAATTTTCCCTGAAATAGCAATAAATATAAAATAAAATCATACTTGCCTCATCTATTTGAGCGCAAAGTGGCCACCGCCCTCATCTTGCTTGATTGAGGTTAGAAATGGTGCTGAGAGTTGAACCCCCACTGATCTAATATTGATGGACTATCCTAAGGCAGGATAGGGGTTTGTGGAACTGGGGTAGGTTGGAATTGTATTTGTATGATGTGATGGAACTGGTTGTTTTATAAAGGGTTTGACCACTTTCTGGCTGCTTGTGACCAATGCATAGCTAAGATGTATATTTGACACTTACTAACATGGTCTTTATTGATATTCTTTTCTGTTTGCTGTATGACATAAATCGTGCACCCTTGTTAGGCTAATCTTTTGTGCTGTCCACATAGAGGTCCTGTCCATAAGATGGCTGCTGATAAAGGGTCAGGTGATCAGACAAATCGCCTTCTTGTAATGTCCCCTTTATGCAAATACACTGCACCTGCACTAAACTCCCAACAGTGCAAGTGCAGTGTATTTCAACACAGGAGACATCACATGAAAGCAATTTGCCTCGTCACATGAACCTCCATCAGTGGCTATATTAGGCTGCTTTCACACTAGCGTTCGGGTGTCCGCTCGTGAGCTCCGTTTGAAGTAGCTCACGAGCGGACCCGAACGCAGCCGTCCAGCCCTGATGCAGTCTGAATGGAGCGGATCCGCTCAGACTGCATCAGTCTGGCGGCGTTCAGCCTCCGCTCCGCTCGCCTCCGCACGGACAGGCGGACAGCTGAACGCTGCTTGCAGCGTTCGGGTGTCCGCCTGGCCGTGCGGAGGCGTGCGGATCCGTCCAGACTTACAATGTAAGTCAATGGGGACGGATCCGTTTGAAGATGACACCATATGGCTCAATCTTCAAGCGGATCCGTCCCCCATTGACTTTACATTGAAAGTCTGGACGGATCCGTCCGAGGCTATTTTCACACTTAGCTTTTTTTTGCTAATATAATGCAGACGGATCCGTTCTGAACGGAGCCTCCGTCTGCATTATTACGATCGGATCCGTTCAGAACGGATCCGATCGAACGCTAGTGTGAAAGTAGCCTTATGGAGAAGACCTTTATGTGAACAGCACAAAACACTTGGCAAACAAGGAGTTCTTATGAAATAGTTTGAACTAGGTAGGCTATATTAGTAAGTGCCATATTATCATTTCACAATCGCATCGCTCAACAGTAACCAGAAAGTGGTGGATCCCTTTTAATGATGGATTAATATGAACAAAGAATATTAAAGATAAAAATTATAATAATTATACACAATATTTAAACAAATAGCAATAATAATTGCAGATGCCTATAATTTGATGTCATTTCCGTATTTGAAGCTAGCCCTTACTTGATAATTAATCTTCCTTTAGAGAGTAACAACTTTGCTATTTGAATGTTATTCCACAAATCGAGTTCAAGAAGAAATAGACAGTGTTAAAGGGGTTAGAAAGCCATTACACCACAGGGAAAACCACTATCTACAAATGAAGTGGTAAGAGATTGGTGGACATTTCCAAGAATAGCTGGCCTGCTAAAATTGTTCTAAGTGCACAGTAACACATCATCAAGCAGATTGCAACTCCTCAATAAAAACCCGGGCAAAACTTTGTTTCATGCAAGGCAGGAGCCCTGCTAGCTAAGGATAATGTTCATTTTACATTTCCAAACAGCACCTGGATGATGCATAAGATCCTTGAGTAATGTTTTGGTATATGAGCAAAAAGTAGAAGAAATATTTGTAAAACAACTGTCTTATGTCTAGCTTAAAGAAGTTCAAGCCAAATTTCAGGATACATTTGATTTGCTGTAAAACCAAATTTCATCATGCTTTGTGGTAGCAAATCGATTTAACCTGAAATATTGTAAAAAGCCCAGCTGCCTCCATCTTGCTTGAAGATCTCGCACGAAATCCTGTACTTGGTGATGTATGATGTCACCACGGGCCATGGGAGATTTAGCACCAGATCTTCAAGCAAGATGGAGGCAGCCGGCCCTTTGCGAGCAAATGGATCAGAGAAGTATAAATTTTTAAAAACATTTGACACTCTGTTATGTATATCAGATGCCGCGATCACATATGAACGTGGCAGACATCTGAAGGGTGCAATGACAAGTTGTGGCCTTGTGTTAAAATGAAAAAATAAAAAAAATCATGTTTCCACCGATCAATTTGCACTCAATGCCCCATAATGAGATGGTAGAAACAGAATTTTAGAAATGTTTGAAAATGTATTAAAAAGGAAAACTGCCTATATATGGCCTGGATATAAGTTTTCAGACCTTTTACTCTGACAGTTGAAATTTAGCTCTGGGGCCCCCCATTTATCTTGATCATCTTTGAGATGTTTCTACACCTAAAAAAAAAAAGGGGGGGAAAAGGGCCTTGTCAAGTAAGATGACCAAGAACCCAATGGTCACTCTGGCTAAGCTCTAGTAATGAGCGGCATAGGCAATATTAGAATTCGTAATATTTTGTGAATTTTTAGCTGAATATTCGCCATAAATTTGCAAATTCGAGATTGCTGATTTTTGCAATGTAATATGCGTGTATTGCACTCGCAATTACCTATAACATACAATCACACAAAGGCTGTATGCCAAAAGCCGGGTATGTGCAAGCCAACAACCTATCCATGAGACAGATACAGTCAGCATACCTTATAATGGCAGCCTTGTGCACTATGAGAAATACAAAACCAGCTCTCTATCTAAATGGAGAACGCCAGCAAGCCTCAAAGTTGCTTGAATTGGCCCACAAGCAAGAAGTTGAGAGGAATCATGGGTTCAGATGGAAAAAAAATGCTGAATATTCGATATAACGAAGATATAGCACTATATGCTAAATATTCGCGAATTCTCAAAGTGGCGATATTCACGATAAAAATTCGCTATTCGAATATTCGTGCTCAACACTAATCTTGAGTGGTCCAGCCAAAGTCCTGACTTGAAGTTAATTGATCATCCATGTAGAAACCTTAAAATGGCTGTCTATCAGTGGTTTCCATTCAAACTGACAGAGCTTGAGAGGATATACAGAGAATAATAAAGCTGAAAATCCCCAAATCAAGATGTGCAAACCTTTTGGCATCATACACAAAAAGACTGGAGGCTATAATCACTGCCAAAGGGGCTTCAACTGAGTAAAGAGACTCAATAATTATGGCAATGCAATATTAAACTTTTCCTTTTCAACGAATTAACAAAAATGCTCACTTTCTCATTATGGAGTTTTGAGTGGATAATGATGGGGAAAAATTTGAACTTTTTTTGTTTTGGCATGCAACATAGAATGTGAACAATGTGAAAGGGCCTGAAGAATTTCCGGATCGCTTTATGGCTGTGGTGCATGCTGTAAACAATCAAGGGGTATACAGTAGTTGTGGATAACAGAAAGGGCTGGAATTACCCCCTGCTTTCTCCATAGAGCAGTGCAGTGTCTTTATTTGTTGTGTAGCAGCATGATCTAATGGCCAGATGTTGTCACTACAGTCCATTAAAGCTATGTAAATAATGGGGCTGGCACACCCTTCTGGCCTATTACGGCTGCACTGCTCATTAATTCAGGGGAGCAATGCTCTCCTTAGTTGTGCTCTTTTACTGCCTTGCATTGGTTTAATTTTTTTTTTAATTGTATACAAAAATACAACTGTATGTAGAAGGGTACCCAAAAACACCTACCAAAAATGCACCTACAGTAAATGCTTTGTGTAAATTAAGCCGAAGAACAGCTTTATGTGGTGTTTTAAAAGTAAAAAACACAAACAGTTCTTAGCTTGAAAAACACAATACATAGGACTTGCAGATGTAAACTACAAGCATCACATTCAGGAAGTCTTATATCTATGATATCATCTGAGCTTAGAGCACTAGCACAGAACTGTTATACTGTACGTAATGGCAAGCTTATAGGTAGAATTATGTCATTGAAACCCCAGGAATATGAATAAACTGATTATTACATAAAAATACAAGATTGCTAGAGGAGGACTGCACTGGCATATACATATTGGCAGGGATTTACATAGCTATTAAAGACAATAACTTCATTGATTCTCATCCTGGACCTGGTTCAGGGACAATAAATCAAAAATGCTAAATAGCAGAAGGTTGTAATGTTGTTCCTGATTATGCAAGTCCTATAGACAAAGCCTCTCATTGAGGCCATCACAGAGCAGGATACATGAAAAATTTATACTTTGAGTCTTTGTGCTTCAATAGTTTCTGTATGATGAAACTTGCATATTTGGTGAAACTGGTGACCCACATAATGGTCTTCTGTAGCTCTAGGTATTTTAGATTCTAGGTACTGTAGAATCAGACAGTATGCAATATAAATTTAATCAAGTAAGGGGTCTTAGTTAGCACTGTTAACCCCACCTAGTTTGGACTTCAAATGGGTATTCTGGAGGAGTAATTCTAACTGAATATGGGGTCAGAGTAAAATAACATACAATCTATACTCCCCTCACCAATCTCCTCCTGCTGCTGTTTGGCCACTGCTCTGGTCTCTGTGCCTCTCTGCTTCCTGGTATTGGGCATTAACATGCTGCAAATTACTTGGATAGCCCACTCAGCCAAACACTGGCCACAGTGGTAACCTATCTGAGCCAGTGATTGGTTGAGCAGGCAGTCCCAGCCATTTCTAGCATGTCAAGCCGAAGAGCAGGAAGCAGAGAGGCGGACCGGAGCAGCAACCAAACAGTAGCGGCATGGGATGGGTAAAGTGATTAGATTGTTATTTTGCCCCTCTCTGACCCTGTTTTGAATTAAAATACTTCTCCGCAATTCCCCCTTTAACCGCTTAAGGACACTGGGCCATTTTTCACCTTAAGGACCAGACTGATTTTTGAAAATCTGACGTGTCACTTTATGTAGTGATAACTTTAAAATTCTTTTACTTATCCAAGCCATTCTGAGTATGTTTTCTCGTCACATATTGCACTTCATGATGGTGGTAAATCTGAATCAAAATATTTCATTTTTATTTATAAAAAAATAAAAAATTTACCAACAATTTGGAACAATTCGCAACTTTCCAAATGTCAATTCCTCTGCTTTTAAAACATATAGAGATACCTCATATAATAGTTATTACTTTACATGTCCCATATGTCTTCTTCATGTCGGATCATTTTGTGAATGCCATTTTATTTTTTGGGGACGTTAGAAGTAGGGATGAGCGAACTCGAACTGTATAGTTCGGGTTCGTACCGAATTTTGGGGTGTCCGTGACACGGACCCGAACCCGGACATTTTCGTAAAAGTCCGGGTTCGGGTTCGGTGTTCGTCGCTTTCTTCGCGCTTTTGTGACGCTTTCTTGGCGCTTTTTGAAAGGCTGCAAAGCAGCCAATCAACAAGCGTCATACTACTTGCCCCAAGAGGCCATCACAGCCATGCCTACTATTGGCATGGCTGTGATTGGCCAGAGCACCATGTGACCCAGCCTCTATTTAAGCTGGAGTCACATAGCGCCGCCCGTCACTCTGCTCTGATTAGCGTAGGGAGAGGTTGCGGCTGCGACAGTAGGGCGAGATTAGGCAGATTAACTCCTCCAAAGGACTTGATTAACTGATCGATCTGCAGCTGTGGATCATTGAGCTGCTGATCCTCAATTGCTCACTGTTTTTAGGCTGCCCAGACCGTTTGTCAGTCACATTTTTCTGGGGTGATCGGCGGCCATTTTGTGTCTTGTGGTGCGCCAGCACAAGCTGCGACCAAGTGCATTTAACCCTCAATGGTGTGGTTGTTTTTTGGCTAAAGCCTACATCAGGGTGAAGCTGTCACACCAAGTGCATTTAACCAGCAATAGTCTGTTCATTTTTTGGCCATATACAAAATCAGGGGCAAGCTGCGCCTGTCACCAAGTGCATTTAACCCTCAATGGTGTGGTTGTTTTTTGGCTAAAGCCTACATCAGGGTGAAGCTGTCACACCAAGTGCATTTAACCAGCAATAGTCTGTTCATTTTTTGGCCATATACAAAATCAGGGGCAAGCTGCGCCTGTCACCAAGTGCATTTAACCCTCAATGGTGTGGTTGTTTTTTGGCTAAAGCCTACATCAGGGTGAAGCTGTCACACCAAGTGCATTTAACCAGCAATAGTCTGTTCATTTTTTGGCCATATACTAAATCAGGGGCAAGCTGCGCCTGTCACCAAGTGCATTTAACCCTCAATGGTGTGGTTGTTTTTTGGCTAAAGCCTACATCAGGGTGAAGCTGTCACACCAAGTGCATTTAACCAGCAATAGTCTGTTTATTTTTTGGCCATATCCCAGTCTAATTCTGTCACTAAATCCATACCGGTCACCCAGCGCCTAAATACTAGGCCTCAAATTTATATCCCGCTAAATCTGTCCTTAGTGCTGTAGCTGGGCGAGTTATTTAGTGTCCGTTCAAGCACATTTCTTGTTCTGGGTTGAAATACAATTCCCAATTTAGCAATTTCATAATTTAGTGGTTTCTGCTATATCAGAGCTATTTGAAATCTATCCCTAAAAGGGTATATAATATTCAAGGTGCACATTGGGTCATTCAGAATAACTTCACACACACCCGCTACTGTGTATTTCCAAGTCTAATTCTGGCACTAAACCCATACCTGTCACCCAGCGCCTAAATACTAGGCCTCAAATTTATATCCCGCTAAATCTGTCCCTAGTGCTGTAGCTGGGCGAGTTATTTAGTGTCCGTTCAAGCACATTTCTTGTTCTGGGTTGAAATACAATTCCCAATTTAGCAATTTCATAATTTAGTGGTTTCTGCTATATCAGAGCTATTTGAAATCTATCCCTAAAAGGGTATATAATATTCAAGGTGCACATTGGGTCATTCAGAATAACTTCACACACACCCGCTACTGTGTATTTCCAAGTCTAATTCTGGCACTAAACCCATACCTGTCACCCAGCGCCTAAATACTAGGCCTCAAATTTATATCCCGCTAAATCTGTCCTTAGTGCTGTAGCTGGGCGAGTTATTTAGTGTCCGTTCAAGCACATTTCTTGTTCTGGGTTGAAATACAATTCCCAATTTAGCAATTTCATAATTTAGTGGTTTCTGCTATATCAGAGCTATTTGAAATCTATCCCTAAAAGGGTATATAATATTCAAGGTGCACATTGGGTCATTCAGAATAACTTCACACACACCCGCTACTGTGTATTTCCAAGTCTAATTCTGGCACTAAACCCATACCTGTCACCCAGCGCCTAAATACTAGGCCTCAAATTTATATCCCGCTAAATCTGTCCCTAGTGCTGTAGCTGGGCGAGTTATTTAGTGTCCGTTCAAGCACATTTCTTGTTCTGGGTTGAAATACAATTCCCAATTTAGCAATTTCATAATTTAGTGGTTTCTGCTATATCAGAGCTATTTGAAATCTATCCCTAAAAGGGTATATAATATTCAAGGTGCACATAGGGTCATTCAGAATAACTTCACACACCCGCTACTGTGCATTTCCAAATCTAATTCTGTCACTAAACCCATATCTGTCACCCAGCGCCTAAATACTAGGCCTCAAATTTATATCCCGCTAAATCTCTCGTTACCGCTGTCCTGTTGTGGCTGGGAAAGTTATTTAGTGTCCGTCAAAGCACATTTTTTGTTCTGGGTTGAAATACAATTCCCAATTTAGCAATTTCATAATTTAGTCGTTTCTGCTATATCAGAGCTATTTGAAATCTATCCCTAAAAGGGTAGATCATATTGAAGGTGCACATAGGGTCATTCAGAATAACTTCACACACACACGCTTCTGTGCATTTCCAAGTCTAATTCTGTCACTAAATCCATACCGGTCACCCAGCGCCTAAATACTAGGCCTCAAATTTATATCCCGCTGAATTTGAATACAATACATTGGGCCAAATAATATATTTGTTGTTGTGGTGAACCATAACAATGAGAAAAACATCTAGTAAGGGACGCGGACGTGGACATGGTCGTGGTGGTGTTAGTGGACCCTCTGGTGCTGGGAGAGGACGTGGCCGTTCTGCCACATCCACACGTCCTAGTGTACCAACTACCTCAGGTCCCAGTAGCCGCCAGAATTTACAGCGATATATGGTGGGGCCCAATGCCGTTCTAAGGATGGTAAGGCCTGAGCAGGTACAGGCATTAGTCAATTGGGTGGCCGACAGTGGATCCAGCACGTTCACATTATCTCCCACCCAGTCTTCTGCAGAAAGCGCACAGATGGCGCCTGAAAACCAACCCCATCAGTCTGTCACATCACCCCCATGCATACCAGGGAAACTGTCTCAGCCTCAAGTTATGCAGCAGTCTCTTATGCTGTTTGAAGACTCCGCTGGCAGGGTTTCCCAAGGGCATCCACCTAGCCCTTCCCCAGCGGTGAAAGACATAGAATGCACTGACGCACAACCACTTATGTTTCCTGATGATGAGGACATGGGAATACCACCTCAGCATGTCTCTGATGATGACGAAACACAGGTGCCAACTGCTGCGTCTTTCTGCAGTGTGCAGACTGAACAGGAGGTCAGGGATCAAGACTGGGTGGAAGACGATGCAGGGGACGATGAGGTCCTAGACCCCACATGGAATGAAGGTCGTGCCACTGACTTTCACAGTTCGGAGGAAGAGGCAGTGGTGAGACCGAGCCAACAGCGTAGCAAAAGAGGGAGCAGTGGGCAAAAGCAGAACACCCGCCGCCAAGAGACTCCGCCTGCTACTGACCGCCGCCATCTGGGACCGAGCACCCCAAAGGCAGCTTCAAGGAGTTCCCTGGCATGGCACTTCTTCAAACAATGTGCTGACGACAAGACCCGAGTGGTTTGCACGCTGTGCCATCAGAGCCTGAAGCGAGGCATTAACGTTCTGAACCTGAGCACAACCTGCATGACCAGGCACCTGCATGCAAAGCATGAACTGCAGTGGAATAAACACCTTAAAACCAAGGAAGTCACTCAGGCTCCCCCTGCTACCTCTTCTGCTGCTGCCGCCTCGGCCTATTCTGCTGCTGCCGCCTCGGCCTCTTCCTCCGCCTCTGGAGGAACGTTGGCACCTGCCGCCCAGCAAACAGGGGATGTACCACCAACACCACCACCACCACCTCCGTCACCAAGCGTCTCAACCATGTCACACGCCAGCGTTCAGCTCTCCATCTCACAAACATTTGATAGAAAGCGTAAATTCCCACCTAGCCACCCTCGATCCCTGGCCCTGAATGCCAGCATTTCTAAACTACTGGCCTATGAAATGCTGTCATTTAGGCTGGTGGACACAGACAGCTTCAAACAGCTCATGTCGCTTGCTGTCCCACAGTATGTTGTTCCCAGCCGGCACTACTTCTCCAAGAGAGCCGTGCCTTCCCTGCACAACCAAGTATCCGATAAAATCAAGTGTGCACTGCGCAACGCCATCTGTGGCAAGGTCCACCTAACCACAGATACGTGGACCAGTAAGCACGGCCAGGGACGCTATATCTCCCTAACTGCACACTGGGTAAATGTAGTGGCAGCTGGGCCCCAGGCGGAGAGCTGTTTGGCGCACGTCCTTCCGCCGCCAAGGATCGCAGGGCAACATTCTTTGCCTCCTGTTGCCACCTCCTCCTTCTCGGCTTCCTCCTCCTCTTCTTCCACCTGCTCATCCAGTCAGCCACACACCTTCACCACCAACTTCAGCACAGCCCGGGGTAAACGTCAGCAGGCCATTCTGAAACTCATATGTTTGGGGGACAGGCCCCACACCGCACAGGAGTTGTGGCGGGGTATAGAACAACAGACCGACGAGTGGTTGCTGCCGGTGAGCCTCAAGCCCGGCCTGGTGGTGTGTGATAATGGGCGAAATCTCGTTGCAGCTCTGGGACTAGCCAATTTGACGCACATCCCTTGCTTGGCGCATGTGCTGAATTTGGTGGTGCAGAAGTTCATTCACAACTACCCCGACATGTCAGAGCTGCTGCATAAAGTGCGGGCCGTCTGTTCGCGCTTCCGGCGTTCACATCCTGCTGCTGCTCGCCTGTCTGCGCTACAGCGTAACTTCGGCCTTCCCGCTCACCGCCTCATATGCGACGTGCCCACCAGGTGGAACTCCACCTTGCACATGCTGGACAGACTGTGCGAGCAGCAGCAGGCCATAGTGGAGTTTCAGCTGCAGCACGCACGGGTCAGTCGCACTACAGAACAGCACCACTTCACCACCAATGACTGGGCCTCCATGCGAGACCTGTGTGCCCTGTTGCGCTGTTTCGAGTACTCCACCAACATGGCCAGTGGCGATGACACCGTTATCAGCGTTACAATACCACTTCTATGTCTCCTTGAGAAAACACTTAGGGCGATGATGGAAGAGGAGGTGGCCCAGGAGGAGGAGGAGGAGGAGGAAGAGGGGTCATTTTTAGCACTTTCAGGCCAGTCTCTTCGAAGTGACTCAGAGGGAGGTTTTTGGCAACAGCAGAGGCCAGGTACAAATGTGGCCAGCCAGGGCCCACTACTGGAGGACGAGGAGGACGAGGATGAGGAGGAGGTGGAGGAGGATGAGGATGAAGCATGGTCACAGCGGGGTGGCACCCAACGCAGCTCGGGTCCATCACTGGTGCGTGGCTGGGGGGAAAGGCAGGACGATGACGATATGCCTCCCACAGAGGACAGCTTGTCCTTACCCCTGGGCAGCCTGGCACACATGAGCGACTACATGCTGCAGTGCCTGCGCAACGACAGCAGAGTTGCCCACATTTTAACCTGTGCGGACTACTGGGTTGCCACCCTGCTGGATCCACGCTACAAAGACAATGTGCCCACCTTACTTCCTGCACTGGAGCGTGATAGGAAGATGCGCGAGTACAAGCGCACGTTGGTAGACGCGCTACTGAGAGCATTCCCAAATGTCACAGGGGAACAAGTGGAAGCCCAAGGCCAAGGCAGAGGAGGAGCAAGAGGTCGCCAAGGCAGCTGTGTCACGGCCAGCTCCTCTGAGGGCAGGGTTAGCATGGCAGAGATGTGGAAAACTTTTGTCAACACGCCACAGCTAACTGCACCACCACCTGATACGCAACGTGTTAGCAGGAGGCAACATTTCACTAACATGGTGGAACAGTACGTGTGCACACCCCTCCACGTACTGACTGATGGTTCGGCCCCATTCAACTTCTGGGTCTCTAAATTGTCCACGTGGCCAGAGCTAGCCTTTTATGCCTTGGAGGTGCTGGCCTGCCCGGCAGCCAGCGTTTTGTCTGAACGTGTATTCAGCACGGCAGGGGGCGTCATTACAGACAAACGCAGCCGCCTGTCTACAGCCAATGTGGACAAGCTGACGTTCATAAAAATGAACCAGGCATGGATCCCACAGGACCTGTCCGTCCCTTGTCCAGATTAGACATTAACTACCTCCCCATAACCATATATTATTGGACTCCAGGGCACTTCCTCATTCAATCCTATTTTTATTTTCATTTTACCATTATATTGCGAGGCTACCCAAAGTTGAATGAACCTCTCCTCTGCCTGTGTGCTAGGCCTAAATATATGCCAATGGACTGTTGCAGTGGTGGGTGACGTGAAGCCTCATTCTCTGCTATGACATGCAGACTAATTCTCTGCTGACATGAAGACAGATTCTCTGTTACGGGACCTCCCTCCTCTGCCTGGGTGCTGGGCCTAAATATATGCCAATGGACTGTTGCAGTGGTGGGCTGACGTGAAGCCTGATTCTCTGCTATGACATGCAGACTAATTCTCTGCTGACATGAAGACAGATTCTCTGTTACGGGACCTCTCTCCTCTGCCTGGGTGCTGGGCCTAAATATATGCCAATGGACTGTTGCAGTGGTGGCTGACGTGAAGCCTCATTCTCTGCTATGACATGCAGACTAATTCTCTGCTGACATGAAGACAGATTCTCTGTTACGGGACCTCCCTCCTCTGCCTGGGTGCTGGGCCTAAATATATACCAATGGACTGTTGCAGTGGTGGGTGACGTGAAGCCTCATTCTCTGCTATGACATGCAGACTAATTCTCTGCTGACATGAAGACAGATTCTCTGTTACGGGACCTCCCTCCTCTGCCTGGGTGCTGGGCCTAAATATATGCCAATGGACTGTTGCAGTGGTGGGTGACGTGAAGCCTGATTCTCTGCTATGACATGCAGACTAATTCTCTGCTGACATGAAGACAGATTCTCTGTTACGGGACCTCTCTCCTCTGCCTGTGTGTGCTGGGCCTAAATATATGCCAATGGACTGTTGCAGTGGTGGCTGACGTGAAGCCTCATTCTCTGCTATGACATGCAGACTAATTCTCTGCTGACATGAAGCCAGATTGTCTGTTACGGGACCTCTCTCCTCTGCCTGTGTGTGCTGGGCCTAAATATATGCCAATGGACTGTTGCAGTGGTGGCTGACGTGAAGCCTCATTCTCTGCTATGACATGCAGACTAATTCTCTGCTGACATGAAGACAGATTCTCTGTTACGGGACCTCTCTCCTCTGCCTGTGTGTGTGCTGGGCCTAAATATATGCCAATGGACTGTTGCAGTGGTGGCTGACGTGAAGCCTCATTCTCTGCTATGACATGCAGACTAATTCTCTGCTGACATGAAGCCAGATTGTCTGTTACGGGACCTCTCTCCTCTGCCTGTGTGTGCTGGGCCTAAATATATGCCAATGGACTGTTGCAGTGGTGGCTGACGTGAAGCCTCATTCTCTGCTATGACATGCAGACTGATTCTCTGCTGACATGAAGCCAGATTCTCTGTTACGGGACCTCTCTCCTCTGCCTGTGTGTGTGCTGGGCCTAAATATATGCCAATGGACTGTTGCAGTGGTGGCTGACGTGAAGCCTCATTCTCTGCTATGACATGCAGACTAATTCTCTGCTGACATGAAGACAGATTCTCTGTTACGGGACCTCCCTCCTCTGCCTGGGTGCTGGGCCTAAATATATGCCAATGGACTGTTGCAGTGGTGGCTGACGTGAAGCCTCATTCTCTGCTATGACATGCAGACTAATTCTCTGCTGACATGAAGACAGATTCTCTGTTACGGGACCTCTCTCCTCTGCCTGGGTGCCGGGGCCTAAATATCTGAGAATGGACTGTTCCAGTGGTGGGTGACGGGAAGCCAGATTCTCTGCTATGGAACCTCTCTCCAATTGATTTTGGTTAATTTTTATTTATTTAATTTTTATTTTAATTCATTTCCCTATCCACATTTGTTTGCAGGGGATTTACCTACATGTTGCTGCCTTTTGCAGCCCTCTAGCTCTTTCCTGGGCTGTTTTACAGCCTTTTTAGTGCCGAAAAGTTCGGGTCCCCATTGACTTCAATGGGGTTCGGGTTCGGGACGAAGTTCGGATCGGGTTCGGATCCCGAACCCGAACATTTCCGGGATGTTCGGCCGAACTTCTCGAACCCGAACATCCAGGTGTTCGCTCAACTCTAGTTAGAAGGCTTAGAAGTTTTGAATAGAGTTGAGCGAAACACCTGGATGTTCGTGTTCGAGAAGTTCGGCCGAACTTCCCAGAAATGTTCGGGTTCGAGATCCGAACACGATCCGAACTTCGTCCCGAACCCGAACCCCATTGAAGTCAATGGGGACCCAAACTTTTCGGCACTAAAAAGGCTGTAAAACAGCCCGGGAAAGGGCTAGAGGGCTGCAAAAGGCAGCAACATGTAGGTAAATCCCCCTGCAAACAAATGTGGATAGGGAAATGAATAAAAATAAAATAAATAAAAATTAACCAATATCAAGAGGTCCTATATGGAGAGAGGTCCTGGCTTCACGTCACCCACCACTGTAACAGTCCATTGTCAGATATTTAGGCCCCGGCACCCAGACAGAGGAGAGAGGTCCCGTAACAGAGAATCTGGCTTCATGTCACCAGAGAATCAGTCTTCATGTCATAGCAGAGAATCAGGCTTCACGTCACCCAACATTGGAACAGTCCATTGTCATATATTTAGGCCCCGGCACCCAGACAGAGGAGAGGTTCATTCAACTTTGGGTTGCCCCGCAATATAATGGTAAAATGAAAATAAAAATAAGATTGAATGAGGAAGTGCCCTGGAGTACAATAATATATGGTTAACGGGAGGTAGTTAATGTCTAATCTGCACAAGGGATGGACAGGTCCTGTGGGATCCATGCCTGGTTCATTTTTATGAACGTCAGCTTGTCCACATTGGCTGTAGACAGACGGCTGCGTTTGTCTGTAATGACGCCCCCTGCCGTGCTGAATACACGTTCAGACAAAACGCTGGCTGCTGGGCAGGCCAGCACCTCCAAGGCATAAAAGGCTAGCTCTGGCGACGTGGACAATTTAGAGACCCAGAAGTTGAATGGGGCCGAACCATCAGTCAGTACGAGGAGGGGTGTGCACACGTACTGTTCCACCATGTTAGTGAAATGTTGCTTCCTGCTAACACGTTCCGTATCAGGTGGTGGTGCAGTTAGCTGTGGCGTGTTGACAAAACTTTTCCACATCTCTGCCATGCTAACCCTGCCCTCAGAGGAGCTGGCCGTGACACAGCTGCCTTGGCGACCTCTTGCTCCTCCTCTGCCTTGGCCTTCCACTTGTTCCCCTGTAAAATTTGGGAATGCTCTCAGTAGCGCGTCTACCCACGTGCGTTTGTACTAGTGCATCTTCCTATCACGCTCCAGTGCAGGAAGTAAGGTGGGCACATTGTCTTTGTACCGTGGATCCAGCAGGGTGGCAACCCAGTAGTCCGCACACGTTAAAATGTGGGCAACTCTGCTGTCGTTGCGCAGGCACTGCATCATGTAGTCACTCATGTGTGCCAGGCTGCCCAGAGGTAAGGACAAGCTGTCCTCTGTGGGAGGGGTATCGTATCGTCATCGTCATCGTCCTGCGTCCTTACGCACCAGTGATGGGCCCGAGCTGCGTTGGGTGCCACCCCGCTGTGACCATGCTTCATCCTCATCCTCCTCCTCCTCATCCTCGTCCTCCTCCAGTAGTGGGCCCTGGCTGGCCACATTTGTACCTGGCCTCTGCTGTTGCAAAAAACCTCCCTCTGAGTCACTTCGAAGAGACTGGCCTGAAAGTGCTAAAAATGACCCCTCTTCCTCCTCCTCCTCCTCCTCCTCCTCCTCCTGGGCCACCTCCTCTTCCATCATCGCCCTAAGTGTTTTCTCAAGGAGACATAGAAGTGGTATTGTAACGCTGATAACGGCGTCCTCGCCACTGGCCATGTTGGTGGAGTACTCGAAACAGGGCACACAGGTCTCGCATGGAGGCCCAGTCATTGGTGGTGAAGTGGTGCTGTTCCGCAGTGCGACTGACCCGTGCGTGGTGCAGCTGAAACTCCACTATGGCCTGCTGCTGCTCGCACAGTCTGGAGGTCCACCTGGTGGGCATGTCGCATAAGAGGCGGTGAGCGGGAAGGCCGAAGTTACGCTGTAGCGCAGACAGGCGAGCAGCAGCAGGATGTGAACGCCGGAAGCGCGAACAGACGGCCCGCACTTTATGCAGCAGCTCTGACATGTCGGGGTAGTTGTGAATGAACTTCTGCACCACCAAATTCAGCACATGCACCAAGCAATAGATGTGCGTCAAACCGGCTAGTCGCAGAGCTGCAACGAGATTTCGCCCATTATCGCACACCACCAGGTTGGGCTTGAGGCTCACCGGCAGCAACCACTCGTCGGTCTGTTGTTCTATACCCCGCCACAACTCCTGTGCGGTGTGGGGCCTGTCCCCCAAACATGAGTTTCAGAATGGCCTGCTGACGTTTACCCCGGGCTGTGCTGAAGTTGGTGGTGAAGGTGTGTGGCTGACTGGATGAGCAGGTGGAAGAAGAGGAGGAGGAAGACGAGTAGGAGGAGGAGGCAAAGAATGTTGCCCTGCGATCCTTGGCGGCGGAAGGACGTGCGCCAAACATCTCTCCGCCTGGGGCCCAGCCGCCACTACATTTACCCAGTGTGCAGTTAGGGAGATATAGCGTCCCTGGCCGTGCTTACTGGTCCACGTATCTGTGGTTAGGTGGACCTTGCCACAGATGGTGTTGCGCAGTGCACACTTGATTTTATCCGATACTTGGTTGTGCAGGGAAGGCACGGCTCTCTTGCAGAAGTAGTGCCGGCTGGGAACAACATACTGTGGGACAGCAAGCGACATGAGCTGTTTGAAGCTGTCTGTGTCCACCAGCCTAAATGACAGCATTTCATAGGCCAGTAGTTTAGAAATGCTGGCATTCAGGGCCAGGGATCGAGGGTGGCTAGGTGGGAATTTACGCTTTCTCTCAAATGTTTGTGAGATGGAGAGCTGAACGCTGCCGTGTGACATGGTCGAGATGCTTGGTGACGGAGGTGGTGGTGTTGGTGGTACATCCCTTGTTTGCTGGGCGGCAGGTGCCAACGTTCCTCCAGAGGCGGAGGAAGAGGCCGAGGCGGCAGCAGCAGAAGAGGTAGCAGGGGGAGCCTGAGTGACTTCCTTGTTTTTAAGGTGTTTACTCCACTGCAGTTCATGCTTTGCATGCAGGTGCCTGGTCATGCAGGTTGTGCTAAGGTTCAGAACGTTAATGCCTCGCTTCAGGCTCTCATGGCACAGCGTGCAAACCACTCGGGTCTTGTCGTTAGCACATTGTTTGAAGAAGTGCCATGCCAGGGAACTCCTTGAAGCTGCCTTTGGGGTGCTCTGTCCCAGATGGCGGCGGTCAGTAGCAGGCGGAGTCTCTTGGCGGCGGGTGTTCCGCTTTTGCCCACTGCTCCCTCTTTTGCTACGCTGTTGGCTCGGTCTCACCACTGCCTCTTCCTCCGAACTGTGAAAGTCAGTGGCACGACCTTCATTCCATGTGGGGTCTAGGACCTCATCATCCCCTGCATCGTCTTCCACCCAGTCTTGATCCCTGACCTCCTGTTCAGTCTGCACACTGCAGAAAGACGCAGCAGTTGGCACCTGTGTTTCGTCATCAGAGACATGCTGAGGTGGTATTCCCATGTCCTCATAATCAGGAAACATAAGTGGTTGTGCGTCAGTGCATTCTATGTCTTCCACCGCTGTGGAAGGGCTAGGTGGATGCCCTTGGGAAACCCTGCCAGCAGAGTCTTCATACAGCATAAGAGACTGCTGCATAACTTGAGGCTCAGTTTCCCTGGTATGCATGGGGGTAATGTGACAGACTGATGGGTTTGGTTTTCAGGCGCCATCTGTGCGCTTTCTGCAGAAGACTGGGTGGGAGATAATGTGAACGTGCTGGATCCACTGTCGGCCACCCAATTGACTAATGCCTGTACCTGCTCAGGCCTTACCATCCTTAGAACAGCATTGGGCCCCACCAAATATCGCTGTAAATTCTGGCGGCTACTGGGACCTGAGGTAGTTGGTACACTAGGACGTGTGGCTGTGGCAGAACGGCCACGTCCTCTCCCAGCACCAGAGGGTCCACTAACACCACCACGACCATGTCCGCGTCCGCGTCCCTTACTAGATGTTTTCCTCCATTGTTATCGTTCACCACAACAACAAAAATATTATTTGGCCCAATGTATTGAATTCAAATTCAGGCCTTTTTTTTACAGACACCTAACACTATCTGGCTATCTATTTAGGTACCGTATTACACTAATACAGGCACAGCAGTAACCACAGATTTAGCGGACTATAAATTTGAGGCCTATTATTTAGGCGCTGGGTGACAGGTATACGTTTACACACAGAATTAGACTTGGAATTGCACAGTAGCGTGTGTGTGAAGTTATTGAGAATGACCCTATCTGCACCTTGAATCTTATATACCCTTTTAATGAATAGATTTAAAGTAGCCCTTATACAGCAGAAACCACTAATTTAGGAAATTGCTAAGTTGGGAATTGTATTTCAACCCTGAACAAAAATATATCCTTTGCCAGACAGCAGACAGTATTACAATTGGCTGGCCACAGCTGAAACACCAGATTTAGGGTACTGCTATTTTGGCAATTGTATTTCACCCCTCAATAAAATAGCAAGCACAGCCAAGCCCCTGATGTAGGATATGGCCAAAAAATAACCACACTATTGATGGTTAAATGTACTTGGTGACAGCTTGTGCTGGCGCACCACAAGACACAAAATGGCCGCCGATCACCCCAGAAAAAAGTGACTGAAAAAACACTCTGGGCAGCCTAAAAACAGTGAGCAGTTGAAAAACAGCAGTTCAATGATCCACAGCTGTAGATCGATCACTGAATTAAGTCTTTTGTAGGAGTTCATCACTGCCTAATCTAGCCCTAACGTCGCATTTGCAGCCTCTCCCTACACTGATCAGAGCAGAGTGACGTGCGGCGCTACGTGACTCCAGCTTAAATAGAGGCTGGGTCACATGCTGCACTGGCCAATCACAGCCATGCCAATAGTAGGCATGGCTGTGACGGCCTCTTGGGGCAAGTAGTATGACGCTTGTTGATTGGCTGCTTTGCAGCCTTTCAAAAAGCGCCAAGAAAGCGACGAACACCGAACCCGAACCCGGACTTTTACGAAAAAATGTTAGGGTCCGTGTCACGGACACCCCAAAATTCGGTACGAACCCGAACTATACAGTTCGGGTTCGCTCATCCCTAGTTTTGAAGCAAATCTTGAAATTTTTCAGAAAATTTCCACAACCCACTTTTTAAGGATCAGTTCAGGCCTGAAGTCACTTTGTGAGGCTTACATAATAGAAACCACCCAAAAATTACCCAATTTTAGAAACAACACCCCTCAAGGTATTAACTGATTTTACAAATGTTGTTAACCCTTTAGGTGTTCCACAAGAATTAATGGAAAATGGAGATGAAATTTTAGAATTTCACTTTTTTGCCAGATTTTCTATTTTAATATTTTTTTTTTTTCTGCTAACAAAGCAAAGGTTAACAGCCAAACAAAACTCAATCTTTATTACTCTGATTCTGTAGTTTACAGAAACACCCCATATGTGTTTGTAAACTACTGTACGGGCACACGGAAGAACGCAGAAGGAAAGGAACGCCATATGGTTTTTGGAAGGCAGATTTAGATGTTTTTTTGTTTTTTTTGTTTTTTTTTTACGCCATGTCCCATTTGAAGCCCCCTTGATGCATCCCTAGAGTAGAAACTCCCAAAAAGTTACCCCATTTTAGAAATTTCACCTCTCAAGGTATTCAAAATGGATTTTACAAACTTCGTTAACCCTTTAGGTGTTACACAAGAATTAAACGAAATTAAATATCTGAATTTCACTTTTTTTGCAGATTTTCCATATTTTTTTTTTTTCTGCTAACAAAGCAAGGGTTAACAGACAAACAAAACTCTATTGCCCTGATTTTATAGTTTATAGAAACGCCCCATATGTGGTCGTAAACTGCTGTACTGGCACACGGCAGGTCGCAGAAGGAAAGGAACGCCATATGGTTTTTGGAAGGCAAATTTCACTGGGATAATTTTAACTTGCCATGTCACATTTGAAGACCCCCTGATGCACCCCTAGAGTAGAAGCTCCAAAAAAGTGACCCCCATTTTGGAAACTACGGGATAAGGCGGCAGTTTTGTTCGTACTATTTTAGGGCGCAGATGATTTTTGGTTGCTCTATATTATACTTTTTGTGAGGAAAGGTAACAAAATATTGCTGTTTTGGCACAGTTTTTTTATTTTTTATTTACAATGTTGATCTGACAGGTTAGAGCATGTGCTATTTTTATAGAGCAGGTTGTTACGGACACTATAATACAATATTTTGGTTGTTTAAGTTTTGCATAATAAAGCATTTTTTGAAGAAAATGTTTTTATTTATATTTTTTATTTTATTATATATATATATATATATATATATATATATATATATATTTATTCTGAAAGCCATAGATTTATTTATATTTTTTGGGCTACTGTCTTATGTAGGGGCTAATTTTTATCAGTATGAGATGACTGTTTGATTGGTACTATTTTATGGTGCATATGACTTTTTGATGGCTTGGTATTATACTTTTTGTGATGTAAGTTGACAAAAAAATTGCTTTTTTAACTCCGTTTTATTTTTATTTTTTACGGTGTTCACCTGAGGGGTTAGGTCATGTGTTATTTTTATAGAGCAGGTTGTTACAGATGTGGCAACTCCTTAATATAATATGTACACTTTTTTAAGTTTATAAAATTTTTACACAATAACAGCATTTTTGAAATAACTAAATTATGTTTTAGTGTCTCCATATTCTGGGAGCCATATTTTTTATTTTTATTTTTTTGGGCAACTGTCTTAGGTAGGGGCTAATTTTTTGCGGGATGAGATTAGTTTGGTATGATTTTGAGATGCTTATAACTTTTTGATTGCTTGGTATTACACTTTTTGTGATGTAAGGTGACAAAAAAAAATTGCTTTTTTGACACTGGTTTATTTTTATTTTTTTTACAGGGTTCACCTAAGGGGTTAGAATGTGATATTTTTATAGAGCAGGTTGTTACGGACGTGGCGGCAATACCTAATATGTATACTTCTTTATTTATTTAAGTTTTAGACAATAATATCTTTTTTGAAACAAACTAAAAAATAATGTATTAGTGTCCCCATAGTCTGAGAGCCGTAGTCTTTTTATTTTCTGAGCAATTGTCTTAGGTAGGGTATCATTTTTGCTGGATGAGGTGACTGTTTGATTGGCTCTATTTTGGGGTGCATATGACTTTTTGATAACTTGGCGCCATCGGTGACATCGTACGTTACGCCTTCTTTCTGGAGCGTGCATTGCATCGTGTCATTGATCAAGCCGTCGAGGAGCAGAAGCTGGAAGATGAGGAAGTCGCAATGCTGAATGCATTTGCCAGGAGGGGGCTACTCCATCTGAGACAAGTCAGCAGGGCAGTCTGAAGAGGATTCAGAGGATGATGGTGGCTTGGGGGAGGAGGAGGAGCAAGAAGAGCAATCTTTAAACTTTTCTGGGTTCCCTGGTGTTGTCCGGTGCTGGGGAGAGGAGACAGAGGACGACATTCTCCTGGGCGATGAGCAGGAGCCAGGGCGCTCCACCGCTTCCAATTTAGTGCAAACGGGGGCCTTCATTCTTCAGTGTTTGAAGAGGGACCCCGTTTAAAAAGTATAAAGGGCAAGGATCTGTACTGGGTGGCAACGTACTTAGACCCCCGGTACAAACACAAAATAGCGGACATGTTACCAGCATCACAGAGGGCTGTCAGAATGGAGCATTTCCAGGCCTTGCTGTGAGAGATGCTGCATTCTGCTGTTGCGGGCACTGGCAGAGGTATTTCCACCCATAGCGAAACAGGTGCAGATACCAATCCTACCGCGCCTGCAAAAAGAGGGCGATTTGAAGATGTGTTGGTCACTTCGGATAGGAGATCATTCTTGCAGCCAACCCATCGACAGCCGCCCTCTGGATCAAGCCTCAGGGGACGCCTAGACCAAAAGGTGTCCGACTACATCGGGTTAACGGCCAACGTGGACGCTCTGAGAAGCAAGGAACCCCTTGACTACTGGGTGTGCAGGCTTGACCTGTGGCTAGAGCTGGCACAATTTGCCATGGAACTCTTGGCTTGCCCCTCGTCGAGTGTCCTGTCCGAAAGGACGTTCAGCGCAGCATGGGGGATTGTGACCAATAAGCGCACTCGCCTAGCTCACGGCATAGTGGACTACCTCACATTTTTTAAAATGAATGAGTCATGGATCTCGGAGGAATTCAACACCTGTGTTGACCACATGTAATTGAATTTCCTCATGCCAGCCCACACATATCCGCCGTCAACCAGAGCAAAGAATGGTCCTTGCCTTATGTATATACAATAGCATAAAAGGCCTTTTATGCCAGGTGAATGCCTAATTATTGGGGCCTGTACTGGCCGACAGCTACATATTTATCCTATGACCGCCTAATGCACCTCCAGCCACAGAATCCAAAGTTCTTTGCCGTCAGGTGAATACCTATTGCCTAATTTTTGGGGCCTTTACTGGCCGAAAGTTGCATTTTTTTTATCTCTAGCCACAAAATCACCCCCGCTGTCTTACGCCTCTGTCTCTCATTATGGTGGCATACAAACCGCATTCACCATAAAGACCTTTTAATGGCACAGGGTCATGTGACTGTGCCCCTCACCCCATACTGTGCCCCCTTTTACCCTGCATTGTGCCCTCTTACCACACCCTGTGCAGTGCCCCAAGTCATTCCCTGTACTGTGCCCTCTTATTACTTTTTATCTGGTCACGGTATGGCGGTGTTATCTGGTCACTGTACAGAGGTGTTATCCGGTCAATGTATGGCTTTGGTATCCAATAACTGGATGGACATAACTATCCCTTTCCCTGCCCATGCTATCCTTTTTTAAACCTAGCATGAGCGGTAAAAATATGCAGATTGCGGTGCTAAGGACCTTTGCGCTACGATCTGTGTCAGAAATACGCCTAACATAGGTGGTCATTTATTATATAGAAATACATCTAATTGTATTATTATTCGGGGGTAGGGCTAATATCTTTATATTATATAGATTATAGTGTATTATACTGTGCCCTGTATTTCCCAGTAGAAAATGATCCTTAGGAAACACAGTCCTCATCCCTGACCACCAGGACCAGGTAGCACTCTGTCAGTACATGGCGGCCTCCCCTCTCTGCCACGCTGCTCCGCTGTGTATTGGTGCTTATTCTGACACTAGGGCTGGGTTCACATCCTATTTTTGCCATCCATTAAATGCATACAAAAAATGTATGCGTTAACAGATGCCTCAGACTGATGTCGTACAGTGGCGTCCGTTCACCATACAGTTCCATGGTTGAAAAAATAAATAAAGTTAACGTGTGCATTTTTTTAAATGGACTCTGCACATTTGTATACATCAAACTGATAGAAAATAAAAATTTCTAGGCTCCAGCAGGGCACATTTTTGAGAGTTTCCCTTTAAGACTCATAAAAATGGCCTCTGATTAAAATACATATTTTTGTGGGAATTTTTGCCAATGATCCCCCTCTGGTATATAACTGTCCATGTTGTGGGACTATTTGTGTACTTCTAGTACACTGAGGAAGAGGTTGTTACCTCGAAACGTGTCTGGCTGTGTTTGGATCTACAACTACCCACCTAAGACCACCATAAAGTGATTATACTTTATATTCTGAACGAGACTCTATATAGGACACTGGGCCCTTTAAGAGCACTAAGCACTTTACACTTGAACCAGAGTGAAATCAGCATCCGATCTGAGCTGACCTGCTATAGCTGCTATCCTGCGGCGAAGATTACAAACTTCTCCTGTGAGAGACATCGAGATCTATGTTTCATAAGAGCTGGAAAATTCGAGTGGCGGTGAATAATAAGTGACACACCGAAATACCGCAATTATCGCAGGAGTACAGATACCTATAAAGAGACCCAGTCTCAGAGCAGTGAACGGAGGGAACAGGTAAGAGGCTGTGCAAGGGGGACGCCCCAGAAGCCAGCCTGATTTTAGAAACCGGACCTCCCAAACGATTTATCTGCTTATATCGAACTTTATATATCAAATTTTATATACCGAACTTTACATCGAATTTGCACATAATTTCCCACACTATCACATAACATCAGTGATAACGATTGGGAAAAAATTTGTCAACCACTATTATCTATGCACTATTAGGATAAGATTTATATTATCTGTATACACAGAATTATTTGATCACCAATACGTTTAAGCACTTTGTTGAATATTTTTGTTATATTGATTGCATGCACATTGCACAGTTTTTTTTAATTCTTAATTATTTTTAGACTGCAAAGAGTTGAAATTCAAGACTGAAATAATCGCTGAATATTTATTATCACTGAATATTGCAAATATTTTATCACAGAATATTGTAGGGAAAAACTTTGTTGTATATAATTTGATTTTAATAAATTCATAAATATTTTAATTTTTAGATGGTGAGTGCCTGTTTTTAAATTTATATACTTCTACTAGTGATTGCTGGCTGTAAATATGACCTGAAGGTTTTTCAGGTTTGCCTGCCATTGAAGTGAATGGGGCCCGCCGCAGAAGCAGGGTTCGTGAACATTTGATCGCGTTCGTCCATCACTAGTTATTACCACATAAAGTGACACATGTCAGATTTGCTAAATTAGGGGTTAAAGATGAGTTCATTATGAACTATACCATTTTTGTAATGACAGACAAACACAAACCTTTTCAGGTTTGTTGCGGACGACTCCAGTAAAATGAAGCATAGCGCCATTTTGCTAAACACGTTGATGGAAAAAAGCACTAGGGAGAAAGAAAGGTGCTCTCATGACCCTGAGAGGAAGTGGGAGGGAGGGGGCTTGCTTTGATTTTCTCCCAGGCCAACAGACAGCCTAGATGAGACAATCAGTGCTGCAGCAGGAAGGGCAGTGCCCTAGCAGAACGAGCAGAATGTCATTCTGTGTTGCTGGCTGTAAATATGGGTTGATTGGTCTTACAGTCTCTGCCAGAAAAACTAGTCAGGAACAGCAAGAAATCGATCAAGCTTGTACTGTACTTACAAAGAAGAAAAATTGTGAGTGTAGAATAGGGAGAGGCAGGGAAAGCTGTCGGTAAGGGAGTGAGACGGGAGGAGCTGAGGCTGGCTTTGCTTCCTAGCATAACTACAGCTGCTGCAAACCTCAAAAGCGGCTACATGCAAGGACATTACATTTTTTTTCTATTTTCCCCATTTTAACAAATGCATTTTTTAGGGTGTGGGATAAATGTAAAACTGTACAACACATGTTTTACCATTGATTTGAAATCTCTGTGAAAACGCCTGAACTGCTAATCCAAACTCCATATCAGGACATCTCACATACCGTATTTTTCGCCCTATAAGACGCACCGGCCCATAAGATGCACCTAGGTTTTTGAGGAGGAAAATAAAAAAATATATATTTTTAACCAAAAGGTGTGCTTTTGGTGGGTTTGAACTAATGGCGGTCTGTGCATGACACTATTATGCAGGATCTGTGGATGATGCACTGTTATGGGGTGGGGGATTTGTGGATGGCACTGTTATGGGGGAAGCTGTGGATGAGATAATGATGGGGGGGTGGTCTGTGGATGGCATGATGGTGGGGGGATCTGTGGATGGCATTATGATGGTGGGGGGATCTGTGGATGGCATTATGATGGGGAGATCTGTGGATGGCACAGTTATGGGGTGGTTGATCTGTGGAGGACACTGCTATATGTGTCATCCACAGATCCCCCCCCCCCCATAAGTCCCATCCACAGATCCCCCCCCCCCACCATCATATTGCCATCCACAGACCCCCCCATCATTATCCCATCCACAGATTCCTAGGGAGGGACTGTAGTAGGCGGGGAGAGCGGCGGGCAGTGCAGGCACTGTACTCTGTCCCCGCCACTCAGTATGTACTGTATTATACGTAGTGTTAATCATAATATCTAAACTGAATAATGATGCGCTTCCCCTGCTCCCCCTGTGCTTACCGGTACACTTCACGCTCCTGTAGTAAGCACTAGCAGCTAGCAGGCAGGCCGGGGCGGCCATAACTCACTGAGGTCACGTGCCTGCTCCGCCTACTTTATGAATGAAGTAGGCGGCAGTGAGTTAAGGCTGGCCTGCCTGCCCTCTAGCTGCTAGTGCTTACTACAGGAGCGTGACGTGTACCAGTAAGCGCAGGGGGGTGCATCATTATTCAGTTTAGATATTATGATTAACACTAAGTATAATACAGTAGATACTGAGCGGCGGGACAGAGTACAGTGCCTGCACTGCCCCGCCACTCTCCCCGCCTACTACAGCCCCTTCTCACTAATACATCGCAGTCTGTGATGCTGCAGCGTCGCAGACTGCGATGTAAATTGCCAGCATTCGCCCCATAAGACGCAGGGGCACCTTCCCCCCACTTTTGGGGGGGAACAAAGTGTGTCTTATGGGGCGAGAAATACGGTAGTTAATTTATTAGTTTTTTTGTTCAAGTTTTAAAAACCATATAAAATACTCAGGGTTTTTGGGCAAAACATCAGTGAGTGATAATGTAATATTAGGGCTAACTCTGTTATTTTTATCTTCACACAGTTCCAAATAGTTTTTATAGTTTTTTTTTTTTTTTTTTTCAAACCAGTATATAGGTGATTACTACAGCAATACACAGGATAGCGCACAAAATTATCTGTGACTGATAACGTGATATTAGGCAGTAGGCCTCAATCTGTTTCCGTTTATTTCTATCTCAACATGGTTGGAATTTTTTATTTTTTTTTGGGATGTTGTTAAATTCAAGAAAACGATCATATACGTGATCACTGCACCAATATACAGGGTAGCGCATAAAATAATCTGGGAGTGATGATGTGATATTAGGATACTGGCCTCAATATATTTCCCTTTCTTCTGTCTCTACACAATGCCAATTTTGCCAAAGTTGTTGAATATATGGAAGCTAGCATATACGTGATTACTACACCAATACACAAAGTAGTGCACAACATTATCTGTGAGGCCCAAAAATGTTAGGGCTACGGAAGGGTTCCAAACGAAAGACCCATAGCCATAACGTGTTTAGTAGCAGCAGCAGGTATCCGGCCAGAAGTATTAGTAGGCCACAGTTGTCTCTGGTGGCTTTAGAAAGGTGCAATATTAGTGTTAAGGAGAAAGAGGGTGAGATTAGGGATTGGATGGCCCACTCCTTTTCTTAGTCACAGTAGGATGACATGGAGGTAACTTAGGAGTCTGATACCATGCCGTGAAGCCAGGGGTCACAGCATTCCTCCTGCTCCTCCTCCTTGCTGCCCCAGAGAAGGCTTTCAGTGGAGTCCTCTGTCTTCACTGCCCCTGTATATACTGCCCCTTCCTAGTGGGCTTTCCTTTATCCTAAGATGTGGCAATAAAACCCTACCATGCCCTATGGCAGAACGTCAAGAGAGTCTTCCTGTTGATTACTTGTGTGAGAGTCAGCCACCTGCTGAAGCTCTTTGAAGAGGCCACAAAATTTGTAGCAGGAACAACTGCGGCATGAACGATGTCACCCCTACTTAGAACAGACACTGATGCTTATGCAGCAGGGGACAAGCGTGAAAGAAGAACAGCTAAATTATCTTGCTGTCTGCCCTGTTGCTGCTGGGGACTCACAAAGGGAATCTGCCATGGAGGAGGAGCTGCTGATGCAAGGAGGAGTAAGAGGTGGAGGCCAGAATGCTGACCTGTATGCTTAATTGCATTCAACAAGCATTATGATTAGTGTTGAGCGAATCAAAGTGAAAAAAATTAAATTTGATCCAAATTTCAGGAAAACTTCAGTTCATGACCAATCCAAATTTCCTCTTGCTTCATGGTAATAAATTGATTTCCATCCCCTGTGATGTCACAGCACTATAAAAAGCCTAATCCCACATGCTCTCTGCCGTTTTACAGTGAACTGAGCATAGGGACAAATGTCCCAAGTGCTAGGGACAGCGTTTAACAAAGCTTTAATTGTAGAATGTTGGGCAGGGACAGTGTAGGGATATTATGGGGACAATTTTTAGACACTCTAGGGAGAGCATAGGGAGACTGCAGTGACGGTGCACACTCTGTGTAATCACCCTGTGCATCTTGTTTCACTACTGTGCCATTCATTCTTAATCTGTTCTGTTATACATAGACTGACTATATATCAGACTTCGCTCAAGAGTCAGTCTAATATGTAGGCACATGTACCTAGTTAATCTGCTGCAACCTTAATTAATCTGTTCAATTATACATAGACGTACAGTGCATCAGACTCCTTGTCAACAGGCAGTGTAATATATAGGTGCGTTTTTCTGCTGCGCCTTTCATACTTCATCTATTACATTACTGATTCAGTTACTGCACACTATGGCTAACAGACCTCACTATGGCTAACAGCCCTCAAAAGGAACGGACAATGGCAAAAATGTTCCTGTAGTTGGCACAAGTAACAGATGATGAAAGGCTGATGGTAACAGCAGCCGCAACAACAAGCCAGAGTTGTCAGGGTCATTGAGCAGTCGAGTTTTGACCAACAATCCAGCTGTACTGGAACGATTGACTCGCCCTTCAACATCATCACAGGTGACAACAGATATACACAGCCAGGAATCGGTGGGTTCCTCTGACACCACACTTTGTTGGCATGGCCCAGGAACAACCTTTGTGCCCTAAACCTGTAATGCAAATACCTCTTTCTATTGGTGCTCCTTCTGCTTGGGAAGTTAATGCATGCTGGCGGCCAATGGCGTACATAGATAAGTAAGGGCCCCATTGAAAGAAACAAACCAGCCCCCCACACAGGACAAAAGTTTCTGCCTAAACTCTTTTTAAAGACCCTTGGGCCATTTTCCCACAGTCTCACTTGATAAATTTGTTCCTTTATAGAGAATTGTCCTGACCAAGTTTTCACCTCCAGTAGAAGAGAAGATGATCCAAAACTAAGACTGGGCCCCCTCTTGCCCTGGGCCCCATAGCAGTCGCATGGTCTGCCGCTATGGTAGATACACTCCTGCTGTCGGCTATGGTCAGCTTTTCAGCGAATATGAGCTTGGTGAGGACAGGCAGCAGCTACAGGCCAGCACAGACCTGGAAGAGAGGTCTGCTGTTTCCTCACTTAGGCAAGCAACTAGTGATGATGACAGTCAGGTGGGAGCACGTGTTGCAAGTGGTCAGGGAAGTGGCCATTAGACTGGTGAAGGTGACATAAATGACGACCAGACAGTAGTGGATGATGATGTAACTGATCGCACATGGGAGCCAGCTAAAACGGGGACATCATCATCATCATCAGAGTGTGAGGGTAGCAGCAGGTCTGTGAGACAGCAGCAGTGTGGCAGCATGCCGATAATTAGCAGAATGGAAGCAGTGGGAAATCTGGAGCCAAACACGCCCGGGGTAGACTGTCTGCTACTCAGGAGCCTACCTATCATGACACAACTACCGGCGCACGGGTTCATAAAGGCAGTGGCCTTTATGAAATACCATGCTTGGCAGTGTGGGAATTTTTCTATCAAGTTGATGGAGGATGTTAGTTTGGCAGTATGCAGGATATGTGGGCAGAAGGTGAAGCACAGTCAGGATGTCTAATGTTGGCATCACATCCCTACATCAACACATTGAGCATCACCATAAAGTGGCCTGGGAATACCGTGGCACTAATGTAGTGGTACAGCCTGATGCAGCAACTGCTGCATCTCCCAGCACCCACACGCCTTCTCCAGCAGTCAGAGCTCTTCAACCTCAGCAGATGGAAGCGGTTGTTCCTTCTCTTCGTCTATTGCTCATGATGCTCCTCCTACTCCTCATCATGTGTTTCTCCAGCAATCAATCACCGAGGCGATTGAAAAGAGACAACAGTATGTGTGCACCTATCCAACAGTGCAGAAGCTGAACGTGCACCTGGACATGTTGCTGGTATTACAATCCCTCCTATTCCATATAGTGGACTCTGAACATTTCAGAAATTATGGCTTGTGCCCACCCAAGGTGGAGATTCCCAAGCTGTCATTACTTCTCTAAGAAAGTTATACCAGCCTTGCACACGTATATTGAACAGAAGGCGGGACAGTCTGAGCCTGTCTGTGTCTTGTACAGTTCATGCCAGCGCTGAGGTGTAGAGCTGTAACTATGGTCAAATACAATATATGTACTTTACAGCCCACTAAGTAAATGTGGTACCTGCCCAGGCACACCAGCAGCTTGACCAGGTGATGGCAATTAGAGATGTCTGGAACATAAAATTTTCCAGGGACTCTTTCTAGCCACAGTAGTGATGGAAAAGTTGTTTCAAGGGGACTAACACCTGGACTGTGGCATGCCGGATGGGGATCCATGACAAAACTACCATGGAAAATTACATAGTTGACGCAGAGTTGGGTTTTACTCCATAAAGGGCATAAATCGCCTAACAATCCTAAATTTTTTTGAACAACGTGGTTTAAAACATCCAGTGTGTGTATACGATCAGGTATGATGTTGTATCGATCAGGTAGTGTAAGGGTTACGCCCGCTTCACAGACATTGACAGACGAAACTCCCCTTTTAATGCACCGCAAACAACCGCAAACAGTCCATTTGCCCAACCGCAAACTCCACATTTGCACAAGGTTGGATACCAAGCTAGCCATGTCCCGTTGATGTCATTGAAGGTTTCTTCCTCCACCCAGCCACATACAACACCAAGGGTCCCCGAAAGGGTAATTGAATTGATTTTTCGAACGGGGAGATGGTTAAAAAAACGCTGGCTCCCTCCCCTTTGTTTGAATCCATGGTCACTGCGTCCATGCTGTGCAATTTACTGTCACACCCGATATGAGTGCTATTTTCTGTAGTTCTCTTCTCATCCGTTTAATCCCTGTTACGTCCCAATCAGGGATTGCCTTTTGTGAAAAAAAATTTAGGCCGGGTACCTTCGACTGCCTTCACAGTGACAGACCAAACTCTGATACACCAAACTGAATTGATTTTAGGAACCGGGAGATGGAAAAAGCAGCTTGGTCGGTCCTCTTACTCCCAAGTTGGGGCACTGCGCATGCACGGAGCAATGTGCTGTGACACCCTATATGAGTGGTGTCTTAATTAGTACTATTTCTATCAGTTTAATCCCTGTTACGTCCCCTATCCGGGGATGTGTGTCGACTTGATTAACCATTGTTGAATTAACGAACCATTACGACATCCTGAAATAATTTAGTTCTGAGCTCTGTACTTGCTTTGTATTGGAATTGATGGGGATTTTTTAAATTGTCTGCATTATTTCTAATAAACTATTAAGAGACCTTATTATGATTTTTTTATTTTATGTATTAAAAACCCATACAACTTAAAAATAAATAAAAATTATGTTTTTTTCTATGAAATATTATCCAGCCGATCGCTTTTAGTCTGATCATAATGAAGCAACGGCCTTATCATCTGGGGTGTGGCAACATTTCCAACACACTCATAGAGGTGATGATCGCTTCATTGTGATACGCAAGCCCCTTCACCACAACAAGGTACCGATCACAAAGTGGAATTGACACATATATGTGCCTTTTTTTTTGTTTTCTTTTTGCAGCCACAGTGCAGCACCAGAGGCCAGAAAAATTAGGCATGTACACATGCCTGAAAAACTAGGTATTGTTGCAGCCGCTGCCGTAGCAGAGGTGACTAAAACATTGCGGCTTGAACCCTAGTTGGTGGCAGAGAAATCACAAAAGTCATCCGGTATGCAGACATTAAATACAGCAGCGTGGGGACCATTTTGAGCCCAAGGCATGTCATCAGGCCTTTTGTTAGTCAAACGTATCCCCTACTGTCAGTCCCTTCGGGATCCATGCCTCATTCATCTTAATGAAGGTGAGGTAATCAACACTTTTTTGACCGAGGCGACTTCTTTTGTCAGTGACAATGCCTCCTGCTGCACTGAAGGTCCTTTCTGACAGGACACTTGAAGCGGGGCTGGCCAGAAGTTCTATCGCAAACCTGGGATAGCTCAGGCCACAGGTCAAGCCTGCACACCAAGTAGTCAAGGGGTTCATCGCTTCTCAGTGTCGATATCTGCAGTTAAGATGAGGTAGTCTGCTACCTGTCGGTCGAGTTGTTCTCTAAGGCTGGATCCCGAAGGGCTGTGGCGATGTGTAGGACTGAAAAAGCTCTGCATGTCCTCCATCAACAACACATCTGTAAAGCGTCCTGTCCTTGCCGCCGTGGTCGTGGTAGGAGGAGGATTACTTTCACCTCTTTCCCAGTTAGATTCCCGTTGTGCTGTGACATCCCCCTTATAAGCTGTGTAATGCATATTCTTTAGTTTGGTTTTGAACTGCTGCATCCTTTCTGACTTTCGGTAATTTGGTAATATTTCCGGCACTTTCTGCTTATACCGGGGGTCTAGTAGCGTGGCCACCCAGTACAGGTTGTTCTCCTTCATCCTTTTTTTTACAAGGGTCCCTCTAAAGACATGACAGCATGAAAGACCCCTTTGCACAAGGATGGATGCTGAGCTACTCATTTCCCGTTCCTCGTCCTCACTGATGTCAGTGACGGTCTGTTCTTCCCCCCAGCCACGTACAACACCACGGGTCCCAGATAGGTGACGACAACGAGCACCCTGGGATGCCTGCTGTGGTTGGTCTTCCTCCTCCTCAAAGCCACATTCCTCCTCTGACTCCTCTTCCTCATACTCCTCTTGCAGCGTTGCCGCAGGTCCGGCAAGCGATGATGACAAGGCTGTTTCTGGTGGTGATGGTGACCACAACTCTTCCTCTTCCTGCTCATCTACAGCCTGATCCAGCACTCTTTGCAGGGCACGCTCCAGGAAGAAAACAAATAGGATGAGGTTGCTGATGGTGCCTTCGGTGCGACTGACTAGGTTTGTCACCTCCTCAAAAGGACGCATGAGCCTACAGGCATTGCGCATGAGCGTCCAGTAACGTGACAAAAAAATTCCCAGCTCCGCAGAGGCTGTCCTAGCACCCTGGTCATACAAATACTCGTTGACTGCTTTTTCTTGTTGGTGCAGGCGGTCGAACGTTAGGAGTGTTGAATTCCAACGTGTCGGGCTGTCGCAAATCAAGCGCCTCACTGGCATGTTGTTTCGGCGCTGAATGTCTGAAAAGTGTGCCATGGCCGTTTAGGAACGCCTGAAATGGCCACACACCTTCCTGGCCTGCTTGAGGACATCCTGTAAGCCTGGGTACTTAGACACAAAGCGTTGTACGATGAGATTCAACACATGTGCCATGCACGGCACATGTGACAACTTGCCCAAATTCAATGCCGCCAACAAATTGCTTCCATTGTCACACACCACTTCGCCGATCTCCAGTTGGTGCGGGGTCAGCCACTGATCCACCTGTGTGTTCAGGGCGGACAGGAGTGCTGGTCCATTGTGGCTCTCTGCTTTCAGGCAAGTCAACCCCAAGACAGTGTCGTATCCGGGATGTGGAATAGCCCCTGGGGAGCTGGGGGGATTCAGTTGATGTGCAGCCAGACGCCGCAGCAGAAGAGGACTCAGCCGAGGAGGTTATCAAAGAGGATGGAGTAGAGGAGGTGGCAGTAGGCCTGCCTGCAAGGCGGTGTCACAAACTCTGCTGCAGAGCCACGCATTCCATGCTTGGCAGCCGTCAGCAGGTTGACCCAATGCGCAGTGTAGGTGATATACCTGCTCTGACCAAGCTTTGCATGATCAGGTATCAGTGGTCAGATGGACCCTTGCCCCAACACTGTATGCCAGAGATGCCATGACTTCCTGTTCAATCACTGAGTAGAGGTTTGGGATTGCCTTTTTGTCCGGGTACCTTTCACTGTGGTGTCCCAATAGCGACAAATTTTTTGAAGGCCTCAGACTCCACCAGCTGGTATGGTAAAAGTTGGCGGGCTAAGAGTTCCGTCAAGCCAGCTGTCAGACGCTGGGCAAGGGGGTGACTGTGACATTGGCTTCTTACGCTCAAACATTTCCTTTACAGACACCTGACTGTCGGCAGATGAGATGGAACTGCTGAAGCTGAGCGGTGGAGTGGCGGGTGGTTGAGAGGGGGCAAGGAGGACAGCAGTGGTTGACGTGGCTGAAGATGCTGGACCAGGAGGAGGATGGTGGCTTTGAGTTTGTGTGCTGCTTGTACTCATGTGTTGATCACATTGGCGTTTGTGATGTGAGATCATGTGCCTTCGCAAAGCAGTTGTACCAAGGTGGGTGTTGGACTTCCCACGACTCAGTTTGTTTTGGCACAGGTTGCAAATGGCATTGCTTTTATCAGAGGCAGACACACACAAAAAATGCCACACTGCTGAGCTTTGCAATGACTGCATTCTGGTGGTGGCAACAGCATGCGTTGATTGGCGTGCTGTCTGGCTGACTTTGGGTGCCGATAAATGCTGTCTGACTGTGCCACTAGCTCCTTGCGACGACCTCCCCCTGCTTCCAACTCGTCTCCTCCTTCTCTCTGTCTCCCCTTCTGAACTTTCCCCCTCTTCTTCTTCTCTTCGAGCAGGCACCCACATGGCATTCACGGACACATCGTCATCATCAACCTCTTCACTTGTATCTGACACCTCAGCAAAGGAAGAAGCAGCGGGTACAACATCATCATCACACTGTACATCCATGTGTGTAATGCTGCCTGACTGGGACATATCCCTGTTATCTACATCCTCTGATAATAATGGTTGCGCATCACTAATTTCATCCAACTGATGTGTAAATAACTCCTCTGAGGGATCAAGTGAAGCGGCTGTGGTGGTGGTGGTGGTGGCGGCGGGCGGGAGAGTGGTAACTTGAGAGCAGGTGACCAAAGCTGAGCTGGAGGAGGATGATGCGTCAAGGTTCTTAGCAGAAGCTGTTGAAGATTAGGCGTCCTGTGTAAGCCTGTTATGGGGCCACTAGTGTCACTGTTTGGCCATGTTGACAACACCGGCCCTGTCATTTCAGCATCCATAAGGCCTCTAAAATAAGGTCAGTATTTTCCAGCAGGATTTGGAGGCCAAAAGCAGAAGTGGGTCCAAAACACAGAAGACATGCAAATATTTCCATCACATGTTATCTCTGTTTTGGACCATCTCTGGCTTTTACCTTTACAAATACTGATCAAATGTTCACCAAATACTGACAGTTTGAAGGCGGATCCTCAAAGTACAGGATCCACTTTTTTTTTGCTGTTCTGATAAATCAGAAGAATGGAAAAATAAACAGCAATGTGAACACAGCCTTACTGCTGGCAACTTCTACTTGGTCATGGGGCCGCTGCTTAAATCTTGGGCCACTGCATGGTTAAGTCTACGCCGATAAATTAGACCTGACGCTAACATTGACCTGTAAGGCTGAGTTCACACTTGAGTTATTTGGTCAGTTATTTCCATCACTTATTGTGAGCCAAATTCAGGAGCCAAACCTACTCTTGGATTAGGTATCATGAATAGATCTGCATCTGTTCTGTGGTTTTGACCCGCACCTGCTTTGTGCTGAAAAAAACTGATAAAAATAACTGACTAAATAAGTTAAGTGTTAACCTAAGCCAAATTTTGACCCACAGTCATTCTACAGCTAGCAGTAGGGATTAAAGCGCATATGTTTGCACTGCAACAGCATGGATTAAAAGAACCTTTTTTTTCTCTACTGCCGCTTTGGCTTTCCCTCCATGTCCTTATTTTGTTCCACTAATAAGTCATTGGGACACCTCCAGAGGCACTCAGCATATTTTTTTTTTTTTGCTGCATGCTTTTTTTTTTTTTTTTAGCTAGGGGTTAGCTAGGAATGTTGGTTACCTGTACGATCCTGTGTATTGCCATATATGTGACCTGCCTAGTAGAGTTGAGCGAACACCTGGATGTTCGGGTTCGAGAAGTTCGGCCGAACATCCCGGAAATGTTCGGGTTCGGGATCCGAACCCGATCCGAACTTCGTCCCGAACCCGAACCCCATTGAAGTCAATGGGGACCCGAACTTTTCGGCACTAAAAAGGCTGTAAAACAGCCCAGGAAAGAGCTAGAGGGCTGCAAAAGGCAGCAACATGTAGGTAAATCCCCTGCAAACAAATGTGGATAGGGAAATGAATTAAAATAAAAATTAAATAAATAAAAATTAACCAAAATCAATTGGAGAGAGGTTCCATAGCAGAGAATCTGGCTTCCCGTCACCCACCACTGGAACAGTCCATTCTCAGATATTTAGGCCCCGGCACCCAGGCAGAGGAGAGAGGTCCCGTAACAGAGAATCTGTCTTCATGTCAGCAGAGAATTAGTCTGCATGTCATAGCAGAGAATGAGGCTTCACGTCAGCCACCACTGCAACAGTCCATTGGCATATATTTAGGCCCAGCACACACACAGGCAGAGGAGAGAGGTCCCGTAACAGAGAATCTGGCTTCATGTCAGCAGAGAATCAGTCTGCATGTCATAGCAGAGAATGAGGCTTCACGTCACCCACCACTGCAACAGTCCATTGGCATATATTTAGGCCTAGCACACAGGCAGAGCAGAGAGGTCCCGTAACAGACAATCTGGCTTCATGTCAGCAGAGAATCAGTCTGCATGTCATAGCAGAGAATGAGGCTTCACGTCACCCACCACTGCAACAGTCCATTGGCATATATTTAGGCCCAGCACCCAGGCAGAGGAGGGAGGTCCCGTAACAGAGAATCTGTCTTCATGTCAGCAGAGAATTAGTCTGCATGTCATAGCAGAGAATGAGGCTTCACGTCAGCCACCACTGCAACAGTCCATTGGCATATATTTAGGCCCAGCACACACACAGGCAGAGGAGAGAGGTCCCGTAACAGAGAATCTGGCTTCATGTCAGCAGAGAATCAGTCTGCATGTCATAGCAGAGAATGAGGCTTCACGTCACCCACCACTGCAACAGTCCATTGGCATATATTTAGGCCTAGCACACAGGCAGAGCAGAGAGGTCCCGTAACAGACAATCTGGCTTCATGTCAGCAGAGAATCAGTCTGCATGTCATAGCAGAGAATGAGGCTTCACGTCACCCACCACTGCAACAGTCCATTGGCATATATTTAGGCCTAGCACACAGGCAGAGCAGAGAGGTCCCGTAACAGACAATCTGGCTTCATGACAGCAGAGAATTAGTCTGCATGTCATAGCAGAGAATGAGGCTTCACGTCAGCCACCACTGCAACAGTCCATTGGCATATATTTAGGCCCAGCACACACACAGGCAGAGGAGAGAGGTCCCGTAACAGAGAATCTGGCTTCATGTCAGCAGAGAATCAGTCTGCATGTCATAGCAGAGAATGAGGCTTCACGTCAGCCACCACTGCAACAGTCCATTGGCATATATTTAGGCCCAGCACACACACAGGCAGAGGAGAGAGGTCCCGTAACAGAGAATCTGGCTTCATGTCAGCAGAGAATCAGTCTGCATGTCATAGCAGAGAATGAGGCTTCACGTCAGCCACCACTGCAACAGTCCATTGGCATATATTTAGGCCCAGCACCCAGGCAGAGGAGGGAGGTCCCGTAACAGAGAATCTGTCTTCATGTCAGCAGAGAATTAGTCTGCATGTCATAGCAGAGAATGAGGCTTCACGTCAGCCACCACTGCAACAGTCCATTGGCATATATTTAGGCCCAGCACACACACAGGCAGAGGAGAGAGGTCCCGTAACAGAGAATCTGGCTTCATGTCAGCAGAGAATCAGTCTGCATGTCATAGCAGAGAATGAGGCTTCACGTCACCCACCACTGCAACAGTCCATTGGCATATATTTAGGCCTAGCACACAGGCAGAGCAGAGAGGTCCCGTAACAGACAATCTGGCTTCATGTCAGCAGAGAATCAGTCTGCATGTCATAGCAGAGAATGAGGCTTCACGTCACCCACCACTGCAACAGTCCATTGGCATATATTTAGGCCTAGCACACAGGCAGAGCAGAGAGGTCCCGTAACAGACAATCTGGCTTCATGACAGCAGAGAATTAGTCTGCATGTCATAGCAGAGAATGAGGCTTCACGTCAGCCACCACTGCAACAGTCCATTGGCATATATTTAGGCCCAGCACCCAGGCAGAGGAGAGAGGTCCCGTAACAGACAATCTGGCTTCATGTCAGCAGAGAATTAGTCTGCATGTCATAGCAGAGAATCAGGCTTCACGTCAGCCACCACTGCAACAGTCCATTGTCATAAATTTAGGCCCAGCACCCAGGCAGAGGAGAGAGGTCCCGTAACAGACAATCTGGCTTCATGTCAGCAGAGAATTAGTCTGCATGTCATAGCAGAGAATGAGGCTTCACGTCAGCCACCACTGCAACAGTCCATTGGCATATATTTAGGCCTAGCACACAGGCAGAGCAGAGAGGTCCCGTAACAGACAATCTGGCTTCATGACAGCAGAGAATCAGTCTGCATGTCATAGCAGAGAATCAGGCTTCACGTCAGCCACCACTGCAACAGTCCATTGTCATAAATTTAGGCCCAGCACCCAGGCAGAGGAGAGAGGTCCCGTAACAGAGAATCTGGCTTCATGTCAGCAGAGAATCAGTCTTCATATCATAGCAGAGAATCAGGCTTCACGTCACCCACCACTGTAAGAGTCAATTTTCATAAATTTAGGCCCAGAACCCAGGCAGAGGAGAAAGGTCCCGTAACAGACAATCTGGCTTCATGTCAGCAGAGAATCAGTCTTCATATCATAGCCTAGAATCAGGCTTCACGTCACCCACCACTGTAAGAGTCAATTTTCATAAATTTAGGCCCAGAACCCAGGCAGAGGAGAAAGGTCCCGTAACAGACAATCTGGCTTCATGTCAGCAGAGAATCAGTCTTCATATCATAGCAGAGAATCAGGCTTCACGTCACCCACCACTGCAACAGTCCATTGTCATAATTTAGGCCCAGCACCCAGGCAGAGGAGAGAGCTCCCGTAACAGAGGATCTGGCTTCATGTCAGCAGAGAATCAGTCTGCATGTCATAGCAGAGAATGAGGCTTCACGTCACCCACCACTGCAACAGTCCATTGGCATATATTTAGGCCCAGCACACACACAGGCAGAGGAGAGAGGTCCCGTAACAGAGAATCTGGCTTCATGTCAGCAGAGAATCAGTCTGCATGTCATAGCAGAGAATGAGGCTTCACGTCACCCACCACTGCAACAGTCCATTGGCATATATTTAGGCCTAGCACACAGGCAGAGCAGAGAGGTCCCGTAACAGACAATCTGGCTTCATGTCAGCAGAGAATCAGTCTGCATGTCATAGCAGAGAATGAGGCTTCACGTCACCCACCACTGCAACAGTCCATTGGCATATATTTAGGCCTAGCACACAGGCAGAGCAGAGAGGTCCCGTAACAGACAATCTGGCTTCATGACAGCAGAGAATTAGTCTGCATGTCATAGCAGAGAATGAGGCTTCACGTCAGCCACCACTGCAACAGTCCATTGGCATATATTTAGGCCCAGCACCCAGGCAGAGGAGAGAGGTCCCGTAACAGACAATCTGGCTTCATGTCAGCAGAGAATTAGTCTGCATGTCATAGCAGAGAATCAGGCTTCACGTCAGCCACCACTGCAACAGTCCATTGTCATAAATTTAGGCCCAGCACCCAGGCAGAGGAGAGAGGTCCCGTAACAGACAATCTGGCTTCATGTCAGCAGAGAATTAGTCTGCATGTCATAGCAGAGAATGAGGCTTCACGTCAGCCACCACTGCAACAGTCCATTGGCATATATTTAGGCCTAGCACACAGGCAGAGCAGAGAGGTCCCGTAACAGACAATCTGGCTTCATGACAGCAGAGAATCAGTCTGCATGTCATAGCAGAGAATCAGGCTTCACGTCAGCCACCACTGCAACAGTCCATTGTCATAAATTTAGGCCCAGCACCCAGGCAGAGGAGAGAGGTCCCGTAACAGAGAATCTGGCTTCATGTCAGCAGAGAATCAGTCTTCATATCATAGCAGAGAATCAGGCTTCACGTCACCCACCACTGTAAGAGTCAATTTTCATAAATTTAGGCCCAGAACCCAGGCAGAGGAGAAAGGTCCCGTAACAGACAATCTGGCTTCATGTCAGCAGAGAATCAGTCTTCATATCATAGCCTAGAATCAGGCTTCACGTCACCCACCACTGTAAGAGTCAATTTTCATAAATTTAGGCCCAGAACCCAGGCAGAGGAGAAAGGTCCCGTAACAGACAATCTGGCTTCATGTCAGCAGAGAATCAGTCTTCATATCATAGCAGAGAATCAGGCTTCACGTCACCCACCACTGCAACAGTCAATTGTCATAAATTTAGGCCCAGCACCCAGGCAGAGGAGAGAGCTCCCGTAACAGAGGATCTGGCTTCATGTCAGCAGAGAATCAGTCTGCATGTCATAGCAGAGAATGAGGCTTCACGTCACCCACCACTGCAACAGTCCATTGGCATATATTTAGGCCTAGCACACAGGCAGAGCAGAGAGGTCCCGTAACAGACAATCTGGCTTCATGTCAGCAGAGAATCAGTCTGCATGTCATAGCAGAGAATGAGGCTTCACGTCACCCACCACTGCAACAGTCCATTGGCATATATTTAGGCCTAGCACACAGGCAGAGCAGAGAGGTCCCGTAACAGACAATCTGGCTTCATGACAGCAGAGAATCAGTCTGCATGTCATAGCAGAGAATGAGGCTTCACGTCACCCACCACTGCAACAGTCCATTGGCATATATTTAGGCCTAGCACACAGGCAGAGCAGAGAGGTCCCGTAACAGACAATCTGGCTTCATGTCAGCAGAGAATCAGTCTGCATGTCATAGCAGAGAATGAGGCTTCACGTCACCCACCACTGCAACAGTCCATTGGCATATATTTAGGCCTAGCACACAGGCAGAGCAGAGAGGTCCCGTAACAGACAATCTGGCTTCATGACAGCAGAGAATCAGTCTGCATGTCATAGCAGAGAATGAGGCTTCACGTCACCCACCACTGCAACAGTCCATTGGCATATATTTAGGCCTAGCACACAGGCAGAGCAGAGAGGTCCCGTAACAGACAATCTGGCTTCATGTCAGCAGAGAATCAGTCTGCATGTCATAGCAGAGAATGAGGCTTCACGTCACCCACCACTGCAACAGTCCATTGGCATATATTTAGGCCTAGCACACAGGCAGAGCAGAGAGGTCCCGTAACAGACGATCTGGCTTCATGTCAGCAGAGAATCAGTCTGCATGTCATAGCAGAGAATCAGGCTTCACGTCAGCCACCACTGCAACAGTCCATGGTCATAAATTTAGGCCCAGCACCCAGGCAGAGGAGAGAGGTCCCGTAACAGACAATCTGGCTTCATGTCAGCAGAGAATTAGTCTGCATGTCATAGCAGAGAATCAGGCTTCATGTCAGCCACCACTGCAACAGTCCATTGGCATATATTTAGGCCTAGCACACAGGCAGAGGAGAGGTTCATTCAACTTTGGGTAGCATCGCAATATAATGGTAAAATGAAAATAAAAATAGGATTGAATGAGGAAGTGCCCTGGAGTCCAATAATATATGGTTATGGGGAGGTAGTTAATGTCTAATCTGGACAAGGGACGGACAGGTCCTGTGGGATCCATGCCTGGTTCATTTTTATGAACGTCAGCTTGTCCACATTGGCTGTAGACAGGCGGCTGCGTTTGTCTGTAATGACGCCCCCTGCCGTGCTGAATACACGTTCAGACAAAACGCTGGCTGCCGGGCAGGCCAGCACCTCCAAGGCATAAAAGGCTAGCTCTGGCCACGTGGACAATTTAGAGACCCAGAAGTTGAATGGGGCCGAACCATCAGTCAGTACGTGGAGGGGTGTGCACACGTACTGTTCCACCATGTTAGTGAAATGTTGCCTCCTGCTAACACGTTGCGTATCAGGTGGTGGTGCAGTTAGCTGTGGCGTGTTGACAAAAGTTTTCCACATCTCTGCCATGCTAACCCTGCCCTCAGAGGAGCTGGCCGTGACACAGCTGCCTTGGCGACCTCTTGCTCCTCCTCTGCCTTGGCCTTGGGCTTCCACTTGTTCCCCTGTGACATTTGGGAATGCTCTCAGTAGCGCGTCTACCAACGTGCGCTTGTACTCGCGCATCTTCCTATCACGCTCCAGTGCAGGAAGTAAGGTGGGCACATTGTCTTTGTAGCGTGGATCCAGCAGGGTGGCAACCCAGTAGTCCGCACAGGTTAAAATGTGGGCAACTCTGCTGTCGTTGCGCAGGCACTGCAGCATGTAGTCGCTCATGTGTGCCAGGCTGCCCAGGGGTAAGGACAAGCTGTCCTCTGTGGGAGGCGTATCGTCATCGTCCTGCCTTTCCCCCCAGCCACGCACCAGTGATGGACCCGAGCTGCGTTGGGTGCCACCCCGCTGTGACCATGCTTCATCCTCATCCTCCTCCACCTCCTCCTCATCCTCGTCCTCCTCGTCCTCCAGTAGTGGGCCCTGGCTGGCCACATTTGTACCTGGCCTCTGCTGTTGCAAAAAACCTCCCTCTGAGTCACTTCGAAGAGACTGGCCTGAAAGTGCTAAAAATGACCCCTCTTCCTCATCCTCCTCCTCCTCCTCCTGGGCCACCTCCTGTTCCATCATCGCCCTAAGTGTTTTCTCAAGGAGACATAGAAGTGGTATTGTAACGCTGATAACGGTGTCATCGCCACTGGCCATGTTGGTGGAGTACTCGAAACAGCGCAACAGGGCACACAGGTCTCGCATGGAGGCCCAGTCATTGGTGGTGAAGTGGTGCTGTTCTGTAGTGCGACTGACCCGTGCGTGCTGCAGCTGAAACTCCACTATGGCCTGCTGCTGCTCGCACAGTCTGTCCAGCATGTGCAAGGTGGAGTTCCACCTGGTGGGCACGTCGCATATGAGGCGGTGAGCGGGAAGGCCGAAGTTACGCTGTAGCGCAGACAGGCGAGCAGCGGCAGGATGTGAACGCCGGAAGCGCGAACAGACGGCCCGCACTTTATGCAGCAGCTCTGACATGTCGGGGTAGTTGTGAATGAACTTCTGCACCACCAAATTCAGCACATGCGCCAAGCAAGGGATGTGCGTCAAATTGGCTAGTCCCAGAGCTGCAACGAGATTTCGCCCATTATCACACACCACCAGGCCGGGCTTGAGGCTCACCGGCAGCAACCACTCGTCGGTCTGTTGTTCAATACCCCGCCACAACTCCTGTGCGGTGTGGGGCCTGTCCCCCAAACATATGAGTTTCAGAATGGCCTGCTGACGTTTACCCCGGGCTGTGCTGAAGTTGGTGGTGAAGGTGTGTGGCTGACTGGATGAGCAGGTGGAAGAAGAGGAGGAGGAAGCCGAGAAGGAGGAGGTGGCAACAGGAGGCAAAGAATGTTGCCCTGCGATCCTTGGCGGCGGCAGGACGTGCGCCAAACAGCTCTCCGCCTGGGGCCCAGCTGCCACTACATTTACCCAGTGTGCAGTTAGGGAGATATAGCGTCCCTGGCCGTGCTTACTGGTCCACGTATCTGTGGTTAGGTGGACCTTGCTACAGATGGCGTTGCGCAGTGCACACTTGATTTTATCGGATACTTGGTTGTGCAGGGAAGGCACGGCTCTCTTGGAGAAGTAGTGCCGGCTGGGAACAACATACTGTGGGACAGCAAGCGACATGAGCTGTTTGAAGCTGTCTGTGTCCACCAGCCTAAATGACAGCATTTCATAGGCCAGTAGTTTAGAAATGCTGGCATTCAGGGCCAGGGATCGAGGGTGGCTAGGTGGGAATTTACGCTTTCTATCAAATGTTTGTGAGATGGAGAGCTGAACGCTGGCGTGTGACATGGTTGAGACGCTTGGTGACGGAGGTGGTGGTGGTGGTGTTGGTGGTACATCCCCTGTTTGCTGGGCGGCAGGTGCCAACGTTCCTCCAGAGGCGGAGGAAGAGGCCGAGGCGGCAGCAGCAGAATAGGCCGAGGCGGCAGCAGCAGAAGAGGTAGCAGGGGGAGCCTGAGTGACTTCCTTGGTTTTAAGGTGTTTACTCCACTGCAGTTCATGCTTTGCATGCAGGTGCCTGGTCATGCAGGTTGTGCTCAGGTTCAGAACGTTAATGCCTCGCTTCAGGCTCTGATGGCACAGCGTGCAAACCACTCGGGTCTTGTCGTCAGCACATTGTTTGAAGAAGTGCCATGCCAGGGAACTCCTTGAAGCTGCCTTTGGGGTGCTCGGTCCCAGATGGCGGCGGTCAGTAGCAGGCGGAGTCTCTTGGCGGCGGGTGTTCTGCTTTTGCCCACTGCTCCCTCTTTTGCTACGCTGTTGGCTCGGTCTCACCACTGCCTCTTCCTCCGAACTGTGAAAGTCAGTGGCACGACCTTCATTCCATGTGGGGTCTAGGACCTCATCGTCCCCTGCATCGTCTTCCACCCAGTCTTGATCCCTGACCTCCTGTTCAGTCTGCACACTGCAGAAAGACGCAGCAGTTGGCACCTGTGTTTCGTCATCATCAGAGACATGCTGAGGTGGTATTCCCATGTCCTCATCATCAGGAAACATAAGTGGTTGTGCGTCAGTGCATTCTATGTCTTTCACCGCTGGGGAAGGGCTAGGTGGATGCCCTTGGGAAACCCTGCCAGCGGAGTCTTCAAACAGCATAAGAGACTGCTGCATAACTTGAGGCTGAGACAGTTTCCCTGGTATGCATGGGGGTGATGTGACAGACTGATGGGGTTGGTTTTCAGGCGCCATCTGTGCGCTTTCTGCAGAAGACTGGGTGGGAGATAATGTGAACGTGCTGGATCCACTGTCGGCCACCCAATTGACTAATGCCTGTACCTGCTCAGGCCTTACCATCCTTAGAACGGCATTGGGCCCCACCATATATCGCTGTAAATTCTGGCGGCTACTGGGACCTGAGGTAGTTGGTACACTAGGACGTGTGGATGTGGCAGAACGGCCACGTCCTCTCCCAGCACCAGAGGGTCCACTAACACCACCACGACCATGTCCACGTCCGCGTCCCTTACTAGATGTTTTTCTCATTGTTATGGTTCACCACAACAACAAATATATTATTTGGCCCAATGTATTGTATTCAAATTCAGCGGGATATAAATTTGAGGCCTAGTATTTAGGCGCTGGGTGACCGGTATGGATTTAGTGACAGAATTAGACTTGGAAATGCACAGAAGCGTGTGTGTGAAGTTATTCTGAATGACCCTATGTGCACCTTCAATATTATATACCCTTTTAGGGATAGATTTCAAATAGCTCTGATATAGCAGAAACCACTAAATTATGAAATTGCTAAATTGGGAATTGTACTTCAACCCAGAACAAAAAATGTGCTTTGACGGACACTAAATATCTTGCCCAGCAACAACAGTACAGCGGTGGGTAACGAGAGATTTAGAGGGATTTAAATTTGAGGCCTAGTATTTAGGCGCTGGGTCACCGGTATGGATTTAGTGACAGAATTAGACTTGGAAATGCACAGTAAGCGGTGTGTGTGAAGTTATTCTGAATGACCCTATGTGCACCTTCAATATTATATACCCTTTTAGGGATAGATTTCAAATAGCTCTGATATAGCAGAAACCACTAAATTATGAAATTGCTAAATTGGGAATTGTACTTCAACCCAGAACAAAAAATGTGCTTTGACGGACACTAAATATCTTGCCCAGCAACAACAGTACAGCGGTGGGTAACGAGAGATTTAGAGGGATTTAAATTTGAGGCCTAGTATTTAGGCGCTGGGTCACCGGTATGGATTTAGTGACAGAATTAGACTTGGAAATACACAGTAGCGGGTGTGTGTGAAGTTACTCTGAATGACCCTATGTGCACCTTCAATATTATATACCCTTTTTGGGATAGATTTCAAAGAGCTCTGATATAGCAGGAACCACTAAATTATGAAATTGCTAAATTGGGAATTGTATTTCAACCCAGAACAAGAAATGTGCTTGAACGGACACTAAATAACTCGCCCAGCTACAGCACTAGGGACAGATTTAGCTGGATATAAATTTGAGGCCTAGTATTTAGGCGCTGGGTGACCGGTATGGATTTAGTGACAGAATTAGACTGGGATATGGCCAAAAAATGAACAGACTATTGCTGGTTAAATGCACTTGGTGTGACAGCTTCACCCTGATGTAGGCTTTAGCCAAAAAACAACCACACCATTGAGGGTTAAATGCACTTGGTGACAGGCGCAGCTTGCCCCTGATTTTGTATATGGCCAAAAAATGAACAGACTATTGCTGGTTAAATGCACTTGGTGTGACAGCTTCACCCTGATGTAGGCTTTAGCCAAAAACAACCACACCATTGAGGGTTAAATGCACTTGGTGACAGGCGCAGCTTGCCCCTGATTTTGTATATGGCCAAAAAATGAACAGACTATTGCTGGTTAAATGCACTTGGTGTGACAGCTTCACCCTGATGTAGGCTTTAGCCAAAAAACAACCACACCATTGAGGGTTAAATGCACTTGGTGACAGGCGCAGCTTGCCCCTGATTTTGTATATGGCCAAAAAATGAACAGACTATTGCTGGTTAAATGCACTTGGTGTGACAGCTTCACCCTGATGTAGGCTTTAGCCAAAAAACAACCACACCATTGAGGGTTAAATGCACTTGGTCGCAGCTTGTGCTGGCGCACCACAAGACACAAAATGGCCGCCGATCACCCCAGAAAAATGAGACTGACAAACGGTCTGTGCAGCCTAAAAACAGTGAGCAATTGAGGATCAGCAGCTCAATGATCCACAGCTGCAGATCGATCAGTTAATCAAGTCCTTTGGAGGAGTTAATCTGCCTAATCTCGCCCTACTGTCGCAGCCGCAACCTCTCCCTACGCTAATCAGAGCAGAGTGACGGGCGGCGCTATGTGACTCCAGCTTAAATAGAGGCTGGGTCACATGGTGCTCTGGCCAATCACAGCCATGCCAATAGTAGGCATGGCTGTGATGGCCTCTTGGGGCAAGTAGTATGACGCTTGTTGATTGGCTGCTTTGCAGCCTTTCAAAAAGCGCCAAGAAAGCGTCACAAAAGCGCGAAGAAAGCGACGAACACCGAACCCGAACCCGGACTTTTACGAAAATGTCCGGGTTCGGGTCCGTGTCACGGACACCCCAAAATTCGGTACGAACCCGAACTATACAGTTCGAGTTCGCTCATCCCTACTGCCTAGTCATTCTGACGCACAGTAACTGTTTCACTACCAGAAAGGACTAGATATGCATGTTGTTACACCGCACAGTGATGTATACCAGGATACATTCTCCCTAAAGTTTAACTGCAGGCTGGGATAAACCTGATTTAACGTGCTTCATGACAAATTAATTTATAACAAAGCAGATTTTTTTAAAAATTCGGCAAAGCGGCCAAATCATCAAATTTGTCAAAACTTCACTCATCTCTTATAAACAATGTCAGACAATTTCATAAAAATGTCACTGGACCATAGTGCAAACAAAGCACTCTTACCTCTTGCGACCCCACCAATTCAAACGAGAGGTAGGGGGTGCCCTGTGTGCATGTGGAAATTCTCTTAGTTGTAAGCTTGGAGTTTCTAATCTATTCAACATTTTTGAGGGGATGTGCTGATATTGGACAAAAAAGTCCAGTATTGATTTTACATTCCAATTTATCCCAAAGGTGTTCAGTCAGGTAGAAGTCAAGGTTATGTGCAGGTCACTTAAAGGGGTTGTCCAAGTTTTATTTATTGATGACCTATCCTCAGGATAGGTCATCAATATCAGATCGGTGGGGGTCCGACACCCGGCACCCCCTCCGATTAGCTGTTTGAAGAGAAGGCGTGCGCGGTGTCAGCGGTGTTACCTTCTAGCCGTTGCATCTGAAGTGGTGAGCAGGTGTAATTACACCCAAGCCGTCCCATTCATTTCAATAGGAAGGCTTGGGTGTAATTACACCTGCTCACCACTGCAGATGCAACGGCTAGAAGGTAAACCGCGCGCGCCTTCTCTTCAAACAGCTGATCGGAGGGGGTGCCGGGTGTCGGACCCCCGCCGATCTGATATTGATGACCTATCCTGAGGATAGGTCATCAGTAAATATAACTTGGACAACCCCTTTAAGTTCCTACTGTACATAACCAGACTCAACAAAAACATAACTTTATGGACCTTAGTTTGTGAACAGGAGCACAGTTATGCTGGAACAGGAAAGGGCCTTCCTTAAACTGTTGCTATAAAGTCAAAAACATCTAAATGTCTATGTGTGATGTAGCATTCATATTACCATCAATGGATGTAAGACGTCATGCCTAAACTCTGAAAAGAAACCCCCTGCCATTATTCCTGCTCTGCCAAACTTTATAGTAGGCACTATGCAATCCATTAGGTAGCATGCTTCAGGCATTCGCCAAACCCGTATTTGTCCATCAGACTGTCGGTAAGAAATCATTTATTACCTCAGTCATCTGCTTCAGAGTCCAGTGGTGTCCTTGTACCATTCCAACCTGCACTTGGCATTGGGCATGGTGAGCAAAGGTTAGTGTGCTCCACCATGTAAATCCAATTTCGAAAACTCCCAATGCACAGTTCTTTCTTGTTCTAAAAGGAGTTTGGAACTCTGTAAAGAAGGGATGCAATTAAACCCTTAGCAAACTCTGCCTCTGTTGTAAGAACTCTGTAGGGAATGATGTAACTGACCATAGGTGAACTGTTATTACTTGTAGAAGCTTCTCCTTATAATAAAAACGCTTTCAGATCTGATCATTTACAAGCCAACTTATTGCAAAGGTGGCATTGCCATATCTAAACTAAGCTCTTCAGTATGACACATATTACAGTAGTTTTACCAACATCAGATCACTACACCATACCTCTTGTGAGCCCTTTACTTGTGAGGGAAAGGAGCTCAGAAGCCTGAACATGTGTTACTATAGATGTGGACTATAATATTATGTGTAGCTCATTGCAAAATAAGATCAATAAAAAAGTATTATGCATCTGAACCTTAACGGTAGGCATACATACTTAGTGGCCAGTAGAACTTTTTATACAATGTAATATTGTTTGTTTCCAATATTGGGTGGAATGTGCTCATTTATATGTGTAGCATATTGTGTGTGTGTGATATCTCACTGCCTGAGAAAAGTCCCAGTAAGACGTTTACTAGACGTTTGTGGACTGAAACGTCGCGCTGGTGAATAAACACACTTTTTTTTTTTATTATTAATCATTTTATTTTCATAATCAACAAAATGACAGCATGAACATAACACCAACAGTGGTGTAAATCGGTACAAGTTACATCTTTCTGAGAGCACATCTATCTAAAGACATAATGATGGTGGACAGCAAATCACATCCTTGGGAGTGCCGTGGAATTATTTATTTTATCTTCATTGGATGCTGGATAAGGTCCACAGCCACTGGCACACTGCTTCTACTTTTCTCTACCCGCTTTCATTACATTTTTAGATAGATAAGGTATAGCCAATATTCAGCTACATCTATCAATTATCAGAATAGTGAGCTTTTGCAAGCAATCCAAGGAAAGGGAATGCATAGAGCCTTAGATTTATAAAGCAATGTATAAACTGGGAATATATCACATACCTTTAGCCCTGTCCTCCAAATATCAGCTCCCACAGTTACAATCATTACAGGAATATCATGTTAGTTTGGAATGACAACCAAGCTTTTGATAATCAAGAAATATTCTCACAGTTAATGGGACATATGAGTTGTGTGCAGCGGCCCAAAGCTATAGAAGATGCTGCATTTGTACGTGATGTGATAAATGTTGGTTGCATTCTGTAATTGGTAAACTTGTTTTTCCATTATAAATTGGACCTGGAGCCAAACTGTCTGTGGATGTTATTTATTCCCTTAGATCATAGGGAAATGTTACCATGTTTGTTGCTAAAATGTCAAACCTGACAAAACTGCAGAGATAACACGTTACTGAAATCTTCAAAGAATTTATCAAAAAATGTAGAGGAAAAGAATCTATAGTAAGAGTAACAGTTACATGCAGGTATAGTCCATTAGATGGTGCAGAATGACAATTATCACTTACAAATAGTATGCAATATATTATGGTATTCTATAAGATGTAGTCTTCCTGTAATATTACCGTATATTTTATTAGACTCAAGCATAGAACATATATAAAGCTAAATAAATTATGTTTTAGCCGGTCATTTTTCTAACAGAATTTTCTAGTTAAAGGAGTTGTATAGGTTAAAAAAAATAAAAAATAATAATAAATAAAAAAAATAAAAAAATAAAATCTTTGGGTGTCAGATACTGAAGAATGATGTTTCACATGTCAGCCTTAGTAAAATGTCTGCTGGTGAAAGTATAGTGCCCTGGAGCAGAGGTACTTTGAAGTCTAGACGTTTGTGGACATTTGCCTGTTTCCATTATGCAAAATCATAAACTTCTTACTTTATTTTACTTCAAAGGGTTAACGTGCACTGTTCAATACTGTGTAACTACATTTTATATGTTGTGATATATATCCTGTTCATTTGCACTGTATTTGCAAGTCTCTGTTGAAAGGGTTGATGAACACTGAGAGACTTCTGGGACTTTCTGACTTTCTAGCTAATAATGAGAAGCTGGTAATTTTGTAGAGTTTAAAGGGATTCTATCACCTCGTTTTAGCTTGTAGAGCTGCGGACATGCACGGCTAGATCGCCGCTAGCATGTCCGTAATATACCTGTCCCATAGCGAAGAAGCCCTTTGCCAGTCTGCTGGCATCATACTCGGGGAAGGAACTGCGCTTGCGCATCGCGAGATTATGGCAATCTAACTGTGAAGAAAGGAGGCGATTCGGAGGACGCAGACGGTGCTGGGCTCCTTCCCAGGGGCGCGTGGCTGGGCACAAAGAAGGTTAGTACAGCACCTTGGGCACATTACCAGGCTCATTTACATATATATATAAAATTATTTTTTAAACACAATAGGACACCGCTTTATGGGACAGGTATATTGTGGACACGCTAGCGGCAATCTACCCGTGCATGTCCGCAGCTCTATAAACTAAAATGAGGTGACAGAATCCATTTAAGGCCCCATGCACACTGCCGTTGTTCACGGCCGTGTGCGGGCTGTGGAACCGCGGCCTGGATCCCTTCCTGTGAGCTGCAGCGCACGGCGTCACTGGTTGCTATGACTCCGTGCGCCCCCTGCTGCCGGCACAGTACAGTAATACACTGGTATAGATCATACCAGTGTAGTACTGTATTGCGGCGGCAGCAGGGAGCGCACGGCGTCATAGCAACCAGTGACGCCGTGCGCTCCAGCTCACAGGAAGGGATCCAGGCCGCGGTTCCACGGCCCGCACACGGCCGTGAACAACGGCCGTGTGCATGGGGCCTTAAGCAGAGCATGTTTTGGAGGGAAAAATGCAAACTTTTTTTTATCACCAAAACCAGACAGTCTGACCTTTTTGAATGTCTGCCTTAGCTCTGTTATGTCTGAAAACCTGTTTGTGTCTGAAAAAATCACTGTGTCATTGCCACTGAGTATCATTGAAGCTCTAATGTAAGTCTATGACAGATGGAAGTTGAAACATTGTAACTGGTTGTGCTGGGTTTCTCACTCCACCCCTTCCACTAGAAGGGTCTAGTTCAGCCAGATACTGTATATATGGACAACGGTCCGAACCCCTAGTGTTCTGCAGTTAGGGACCAGTGTTTGTAGGGGAAGACTTTGCCAGTCTGCATGAGTGACCAGCAGAAGACTCTGAGATGGAGATACTCAGCCACAGACCATGGATCACTAGCAACGCGGACTACTGAGCTACAGACCGTGGGCCTCAAGCTTTTTGCCAGGGTACCAGCCTTCTGAGAGAGGGACAGCTAGCTTTGGTCTTTCCTCAGCATCAAACCATTCTCCCAGGGAGAAGACTGGAGAAGCTAGCCCTTTGCCTCGTCTGTATAGTTTTGCACTGAATTCCTCCAGTAAAGAAGTACAGTTAATTACAGACCCTGACTCTCTGGACTTATTTCCCATTAGGGTGCACCACGCCTTACCATCCGTTCCAGAGTACTTGGTGTCCGGGGAACCCAACATAGCATTGGGCCAAACTCAGTCACTGCAAAAGATGTGATCAATAAATTTGTCACATCTGTGCGTTCCATGCATCAGAAACTGAAATTTTAATCCACGTAGGAGCTGGCTTGGGTCTCATTTGTGATTTATGGTATTAAACATATTGGGCCAGATTTATCATTACACTTACATCTTACTCCACTTTTACATATGTTTGGCTAAGTAAGATTTATTAATGGTCCTTTAATACTGTGATAAATGTGGTTTGACGGTAGCAGTTTATCCTTCAGTAAGCAGCTTAACAAAAGTCGCACGTCTTTACGAAAAAGTCGCATGTTCTATTAAAAAGTCGCATAAGATAAGCATGATCCTCACTGGAGTGAAATTGCACTTTTTTAAATTGTTGCAATTGTAAATCTGTCTGGAGATTAATTTACATAAGAAAACACGCCCACTTTCAGAAAACTGGTGAGCATAGTGCAGAGCCAATAAAAGTCGCAAATTTTTGTGCAGTTTAAGCGATTGCGCAAACATTTGTGACACTTTTTTCACTCCATTATTTTGACTTGAGCTAATGATAAATCTGGCCCATTGTGTTCTGGTCCTGGGTGACCTCATATGTTCTGCTAAGCCCCACCTATTTTTTTTTTTTTTTAAGTGTTGAGTGTGTCAAAAACAGTCACTATTTTTGTGCAAAATGCCACATTTGCAGCACTTTAAAAAAATAAAATAAAAAATTAATAAAAGCCATTGTAAATGACCCAATTATCTATTACCTTTTGAATAAATTCAATAAATGGATGACTTGTGGTCACCTGTACAGGACCCTCGTCTATTAGCTAGAGCAAAAAGCACCTACAAAGAGAATCTCTCACTCTGAGAGATCCATTACCCCTTACTTTCTTTGGCATCCGTGCAATGCAGTAATTTCCGCTGAAAGTAAATTGAAAACTTACATCTAGTTTTCCCAAGAGGTCATAGCTGATCATTCAGCTTATTTTCAAATAAAGTCTTCTAACAAAAAAACATTGCCAAAAAATGGACATCTTTTAAATATCTATTACTATTTAAGGAGAAAATCTGTGCACCATGTTAGGCCTCTTTCACACTAGCATTTTGGCTTTCCGTTTGTGAGATCCGTTCAGGGCTCTCACAAGTGGTCCAAAACGGATCAGTTTTGCCCTAATGCAGTCTGAATGGAAAAGGATCTGCTCAGAATGCATCAGTTTGCCTCCGTTCAGTCACCATTCCACTCTGGAGGCGGACACCAAAACTCTGCCTACAGAGTTTTGCTGTTCTGGCACACAATGTAAGTCAATGGCGATGGATTTGTTTTCTCTGACACCATCTGGCACAATAGAAAACTGATCCGTCCACCCATTGACTTTCAATGGTGTTCAAGACGAATCCGTCATGGCTATAGAAGACATAATGCAACTGGATCCGTTCATGACTGATGCATGCGGTTGTATTATTGTAATGGAAGCGTTTTTGACGGATCCGCAAAAAAACACTAGTGTGAAAGTAGCCTAAGCCAGTAGACCGAGAAGATAAAAACTGAGAGTCTTCAGTCAATGTGGACCATAAGGAAATTGTCACACTGATAGTAATTATTTCTACTCTTAAATTTAGGATGTGATGTGTTTTCTCTGCAGATCGAAGAATTCAGGCGACTGAGGATTCATGTAAAAGGAGCAGATCTTGATGATGAAAGTGATGGCATTCTGGCTGATAATTTCAGACCAACCCAGCCTCTCAGTGACAGGATTATACGAGCAGCCTTTCAGTAAACAACGTCTGAAGACTTATTTGCAAGTGGGTTCATTAACACTGGTTGTAGTTGAGAATATGGAATCCAGTGGTGTTCTTGTTGGGAAACCTGGGACACCCAGCTGCAGGCTAGCATAGCATACTCATACTTATTGTCTTATAATGTCATTATCATGTCTTATCTCATAATGAATGTTTTATATAATCATATCTAATTATATTAAAATTAAAGGTGTTATCCAACCCCTATAATGACCCCCAAAATGCCCAGTAGCCTCATACAGGTTATACTTACCTGCTCCCCGACACCCACATCACTCCTGATGCCGGCACAGCCGCTGCTGCATCTCCCCGTCGTGTGGATCAAAAAATCTGGTGCCAGGATGGGGGGAGGGACAGCCAGGGGGCAAGCTCCCAAAAATAAATTAAAATATAATATGTCCCCCAAGAGGTCATTAAAATACCTCTGGAGAACACTGACTTTGTTCACTGTTTCCACTGTAACTGGGGCATCCACAGGAGCCCCAGTTACAGGGAAAAACAGCCCCCTGTAAGGGCATCACACACAAGCAGAGACTATCAGGATCTCCTTAGACCCTGTAGCTCTGCTCCTGCCCCAGACACCCCCGGTGGTCACTAACAGGGGAAGCAGCTCAGCCACTTCCTGCTCTCGCCCCCTGCGCTCGGGTAACCCTCTCCTGTCAACACAGGAGAAGGCAGAAGCGGTAATAAACTGCTCCAGTCTTCTCCTCAGGGTCCCCGTTGTGTCTGTCAGCTGGGACCTGACCTGCTCCTGCTAGATTGCAGGAGCTTTAATCCCAGCGCTGATGGGATTAAAGCGCTGCCTGAACATTATTCACAGGCACAATATATAATTAGAAAGACACCTGTAATACAAGTAGAAATATGTATATTAGCTTTCTGAGCCGCGCTATTCACCACACAGTAGACACGGAAATATAGCATCCAAATTCGGCGTATTCTCAGCAACCTCATCACAGATTCCAACCGGTAGTCTCCAGTCACCAAGGCACCCTTATATAAAGATAAAACATATTGTGCAATACCCCAAGTGTATCGGAAAAAACACTTTTATTGTACTCACAAACGCAGGATTGTATTCAGCATATCAAATGCAGATAAAACGCCCGACCCGGGTTTCGCCTCTTACTTCCACAGGGGCTCCTAACAAAAAAAGCACCAGAGGCAATTTTATACCTGTGTGCTTAATCACATGATGTCAGTCTATCTACTACTTCCCTCGGTCAAAGGTCACATAATCCAACATATTATAAAATCTTGTAAATAACTCAATATGTTCAAACAAGCTATGATAAAAACAAGTCATATGAAAAATATAATAATCTCTCCATTGCATTAATCAAATTGTCCATACATAAAAATATTTCATGGCTAAAAATGACTAAAAAGAATAGGCCCACATTTGTTTAATACCCACTATCAATTGAATAAAATTAACATAAAATGAGGTCCCAATCTATTTTTTATATACCGAAAATCCTCTTCTATCTCCGATATTGAAGGAGAGCAGCCACAGTGTTACCGCACACCTTCTAAACTACTAGTCTACCGTAATCATCCAAAGTGCTGCCCATACTCTAACTCCTATTACACAGAACCATATAGGGGGGGACGGAAAACTGACTAGCTGCTTTGTCTATGCTTTTAAGATCAGGGAGACAAGTGGTAAGTGAATATCGTGCGAATCCTAGTATCTATTCATTCTCTCTTGTTATACATCCTTAATTCGGGTATCTAAAAATTAATACATACTAACTGATTTGATGTCCCATTCTATATTCATACCGGACGTCTGCAGGGTACCCATTTCATATATCCATTGTGCCTCTTTTTTATTTATTTATTTGCTTCACAGGGTCCCCTCCTCCTCCAATGTTTTTGGACATATTCGACTCCATAAAACCTCAAACCCCTTGGATTTTTTCCATGGTGTTTTTTTAAAATGAGCGGATACACTATGCGTTTCTAATCCTTTCCTTATGTTCCTTACATGCTCAGCTATTCTAGTTTTTAACTTTCTCAGCGTTCTTCCTACATATTGGAGTTTACAAGGACATTCTAGTACATAAATCACTGCTATCGATTCGCACTATATATTTCCTTTTGTATTATAATCTTTTTGCTTATTCGTGGATCTAACATTCTCCTTACTAATCATTTTCTTGTCCACCACCGACTGTTTTTTGCAACCGATACAGAAACCGCACCATGTGAATGCGTTTCTAGTACATTTCCGGGGATTGTTTGTTTTTAAAAAAACTTTGGACCACTTTATTTCTTATAAATAAATAGGGGTCTCTTTGGAATTATCTTTCCCAAAACTGCATCATTTTTTTAAATGTTCCAGTTTTTTGGGATGACTTTTTTTTATACTCTGGCACAGGGCAGAATACGTGGTGATAGAGGCAAATTTAAAACTATCCTCCTTGTTTTTTGTTATTTCTTTCTCTGGTTTTCTTTCTTTATTCTTTATCTCTCCGACATCTTGTTTTAACCTCTCTAAGGTATCTTCCTTGTACCCTTTTTCTTTAAACCGGTGTAAAATATATTACTCTGTTCATTATAATCTTTAATATCAGTACAATTTCTTTTAATTCTTTGTAACTGGCCTTTAGGGATATTGTTTATCCATGGACCGTAATGGCAGCTGGTAACATCTATATAGCCATTGCGGTCCGTAGGTTTAAAATAAGTCTTTGTTACAATTTTATCCTGATTAATCATGATTTCTAAATATAGAAATTCCACTTTCTGACTGCTAATTTTCTCTGTAAGTACAATGTTCCAGGTATTGTTGTTTAAATATACCAAGAACTCCTTTAATGTGGACACATCACCTTGCCATATACAAATGCAATCGTCGATGTATCTTTTCCACAAAATTAGACCTCCTGCATTGCTCATAAGACATGGATCTATAAAAGTATGCTCCCAATAGGCCATAAAAATATTTGTGAAACTGGGTGCGAATTTCGCACCCCCATCGCCTCGCCCGATGTTTGAAGGTAAAAGGAGTCATCACATCAAAAATAATTGGGTGTTAGACAATATTCTATACAATCCAATAAAAAAGTTTTTTGTTGTTCATGTATTTCTGTGTCCTGATCCATGTAAAATTTCACTCCCTTCAACACAGTCTCATTGGGTATAATAGTGTACAGGGATGTCACATCTGCAGTCATAAGTAAAGTATCTTTTGTCATCGGTTTAACATTTTTTAAAATTTCTAAAATATGGCCTGTATCTTTCAAATATGATGGCATAATTGGAAGATCTCTATTTACTCGGAGACTCTACTTGTAATCGAACCGATCCCAGAAACTATAGATCTCCCAGGGGGATTTTTGGGATCCTTATGTACCTTCGGTAGGTAATATATAGTTGGAGTGATGGGATGGGGATTATTTAAGTACTCATATTCCTTTTTATTTAATATTCCTTGTATTAATCCCCTATCAAGTATTGTTTTCAGATCTTTTTTATATTTTAGCACTGGATTTCCCTTAAATTTTTTATATGTGCCTTGATCATTCAGAATTCTTTGCATTTCGCTCTCATATTTCTCCTTATCTAAAATCATGATCCCTCCCTGTTTGTCGGCAGGTTTTATTACTATTTTAGGATTATCATTCAAATTTTTTATAGCCTCTTTTTCACTTAGTCAAATTTATATTTCATTTTTGCCTTTTTTCCTTGCTCCATATCTTCTAGACCCTTTAGAACTCCTTTTTTTAATGCCTCTATGCATTCGTTCCCTTTATTTTCTGGATAAAAAGTCGATTCATTTCTCAAACTTGTATAGCCCCGGTTACTTTCTGGTAAAGCTTTCTCTATTGGATTACTTATGATGTATTTTTGTATATTTAATTTCCTAATAAAACGGTGAATATCAAGATAAGTATTAAAATGATTCCCCTTATATGTTGGTGCAAATTTAAGACCTTTATTTAGCACTAAAATTTCTTCCTCTTTTAATGTGTGGGAGCTGAGGTTATAAATACCTATTGCTTCTCCTGACCCTTTTTCACTTGTGGACTTATTTTTTATTTTCCCCCCTCTTCTTCCTCTATACACCTTCTTTTTTTTCCTGGTGTTTCCATTATTGGTCCCTCCTTTTCTTGCACTATGGTATTTGTCGTTTCCCCCCCCCCCCCCCCCCCCCGATTAATTTGTGGGGGAAATTTTCTTTATGTTGACTTCCTTACCACTGTCTTCCCTACCACTTAATTATCTTAATTCTTTCTCCCTTCTATTATCCTGTGTGTTTAACCATTCCTTCTCTGGTGTAAATTGTTCTCCATATCGGTTTCCTCCTCTACCATAGTTCTTTGGACCTCTATAATATCCACTCTGGTAGTATTGGTTCCTATTGTTATACCTTGGATTATGGTCTGCATATACGGAATATCTCCTATAGTTGTTGTAGTATTGCCTAGGTCTTTGGTTATAGGGGACATATTGCGGGTAACCCCCCCCCCCTTCTGGTCCGTTATATCTCCGGTATTGAGGGGAATTAGACCTATAGGAGGGTGGTTCCCTGTATACCCTTCTCCCCCCTTGTTGTTGCTATTGGGGATCATATTTTTTAGGATATCTAATGTTTCCCTCTTTTTCTTGTGTATTATATCCGGATCTCCCTGTATTGGGAAAGTTATCTGTGACTTTATTTATTTCTTGAACCGTGTCATCGGCAGTTGATTTTCCATCCCTCAGTCATATAATTTGTTATTTTTATAATCCTCCAAAACTTTCAAATATTTTAGTTTTTTCTTTTTTTCCTCCTGTTCTACTTTATTATTTCTTTCTGACATTTCTGGGATAACTGACGGTATTCACCTAATTCTTTGAACAGCTCCAATTTTTCTTTAATATCCTCAATTTTTTTACATAGCAAAGTCAGTTTATTTTTCCTTTGTTCTATAATGAATCTCATTGCATTGATGCCACATGAGTTCACAAAATACTCCCAATAAGCCAGCTCCTCCTCGTTATCTGTATTAAATGGGAGCTGCCATCTAAGACCCTCTGGAATGTTTTCCTCTACCACATATTGCTCTAAAGAGATCACATCCCAGATAGTTCTAATTTATTTTACCATGAGAGTCTCCAATTCAGTGAACACAACATCGATATCATTCATCTGATGGGTTTTCCTGTTTTTCACAGAAAACTTTCTGCACATTTAATTGCATATTTTCTCTAAATGTAAAAATGTCCATTGCCATGAATACACACTCTAGGACCTATAAACACAAAAAAACTATATAAAATTGATGGGTTTTTTTTTCCCCTAGTTGCAGTCCTGAATTAAGGAGTAAGTCCTATTTTCCTCCAAGTTTCAATGAGAAAATAGATAAGGTTCAGGTCCGCGCTATTCACCACATCGTAGACACGTGAACATAGAAATATAGCATCCAAATTCGGCGTATTCTCAGCAACCTTGTCACAGATTCCAACCGGTAGTCTCCAGTCACCAAGGCACCCTTATATAAAGATAAAACATATTGGAATACTCCTTAATTCAGGACTGCAGCTAGGGGGAAAAAAAAACTTGACTACACACATCAATTTTATATTAGCTTTCTGAGCATATCTCAATGTAATAAAGCTATAGTACAGTTGTGGCCAAAAGTTTTGAGAATGACACAAATATTAGTTTTCACAAAGTTTGCTGCTAAACTGCTTTTAGATCTTTGTTTCAGTTGTTTCTGTGAAATAGTGAAATATAATTACACGCACTTCATACGTTTTCATTTGCAGTATTGGCCCTTCTTTTTCAGCACCTCTGCAATTCGACTGGGCATGCTCTCAATTAACTTCTGGGCCAATTTCTGACTGATAGCAACCCATTCTTTCATGATCACTTCTTGGAGTTTGTCAGAATTAGTGGGTTTTTATTTGTCCACCTGCCTCTTGAGGATTGACCACAAGTTCTCAATAGGATTAAGATCTGAGGAGTTTCCAGGCCATGGACCCAAAATGTCAACGTTTTGGTCCCCGAGCCACTTAGTTATCACTTTTTCCTTATGGCACGGTGCTCCATCGTGCTGGAAAAGGCATTGTTCTTCACCAAACTGTTGTTGGATTGTTGGAAGAAGTTGCCATTGGAGGGTGTTTTGGTCCCATTCTTTATTTATGGCTGTGTTTTGGGGCAAAATTGTGATTGAGCCCACTCCCTTGGATGAGAAGCAACCCCACACATGAATGGTCTCAGGATGCTTTACTGTTGGCATGACACAGGACTGATGGTAGCGCTCACCTTTTCTTCTCCGGACAAGCCTTTTTCCTAATGCCCCAAACAATCGGAATGAGGCTTCATCGGAGAATATGACTTTGCCCCAGTCCTCAGTAGTCCATTCACCATATTTTCTGCAGAAGATCAATCTGTCCCTGATGTTTCTTTTGGAGAGAAGTGGCTTCTTTGCTGCCCTTCTTGACACCAGGCCATCTTCCAAAAGTCTTCACCTCACTGTGCGTGCAGATGTGCTCGCACCTGCCTGCTGCCATTCCTGAGCAAGTTTTGCACTGGTGGCACTCCGATCCTGCAGCTGAATCCTCTTTAGGAGACGATCCTGGCGGTTGCTGGACTTTCTTGGACGCCCTAAAGCCTTTTTAACAAGAATTGAACCTCTTTCCTTGAAGTTCTTGATGATCCTATAAATTGTTGATTGAGGTGCAATTTTAGTAGCCACAATATCCTTGCCTGTGAAGCTATTTTTATGCAACGCAATGATGGCTGCACGCGTTTCTTTGCAGGTCACCATGGTAAACAATGGAAGAACAGTGATTTCAAGCATCACCCTCCTTTTAACAGGTCAAGTCTGCCATTTTAACCCAATCAGCCTGACATAATGATCTCCAGCCTTGTGCTCGTCAACATTCTCAAATGAGTTAACAAATGATTACTGAAATGATCTTGGCAGGTCCTTTAATGACAGCAATGAAAGTTTTTTTGGGGATTAAGTTAATTTTCATGGCAAAGAAGGACTATGCAATTCATCTGATCACTCTTCATAACATTCTGGAGTATATGCAAATTGGAGTATATGCAAAACTTAAGCAGCAACTTTTCCAATTTCCAATATTTATGTAATTCTCAAAACTTTTGGCCACGACTGTACTGTACTGTACATGGTGTATATGATAGGTACATGCTAGGAGACAGCTCTAGGACAAAGTTCTGCCCTCAGTATGCTGATGTATAGTTCTGTCAATTAAATGTAGGGGGTAGATGGCCTTGCGGTTCGCCCGGCAGTCGTTTCACAGCGAACTTTGCACGTTTGCAATTCGCCGAACATATGGTGATGTCCGCCGGCGCCATATTCTTTTGCATTGAACTTTGACCCATGACACACACATCAGGTGGGACAGGAAAGCCAATTGAGACGTTTCAGCACATGGACACACCGCCACCCTATAACAGAACCCAATCTGGCAGCCATTTTACATTTGTGTTTTGCCAGTGTAGGGAGAGTTTGTTTTGTGGAACAGTGACAGACTGTTGGGGGACACCAAATGCTAGCTAATAGTCCCTTTAAGGACTGGTATAGGTTTGCTATCGATAGGTGTGATATACTTAGGGTTATGATATACTTTCTAACATAGAAAGTATATTATAGTGCATTTGTATTGTGCAGCAGTTGTATGCAGTTATGCTGTGATACCGCAGGTATATATAGGGACAAGTGCTATTGGAACAACTATTTGCAATGGGTGTGATATAAAAAATGATTGAAAGGTGCAATATACCTGCTTCCACAAAATACTGATTGAGGGGTGCGATATACCTGCTTCCACAAAATACAGATTAAGGGGTTTGATATACCTGCTTCCACAAAATACAGATTGAGGGGTGCGATATACCTGCTTCCACCAAATATTGATTAAGGGGTTCTATATACCTGCTTCCACAAAATACTGATTAAGGGGTTTGATATACCTGCTTCCATAAAATACTGATTAAGGGGTTTGATATACCTGCTTCCACAAAATACTGATTAAGGCCTGTGATACACCTGCTTCCACAAAATTCTGATTGAGGGGTGTGATATGCCTGCTTCCAGAGGTCTGTGATATACCTGCTTCCACAAATACTGCTCTTCTCTAGGGACTTTGGCACAGGAAGAGGCAGGCCGTTCTACAGGGGTGGTAGGGGTAGGCAGGTGCACCAGGCCGCAGCCTAAGTGGGAAGTTGGAGAAGGCGCGTTTGATTACGTCAAAGGACGCAAACAGAGTTGGTTGAGTGGCTAACTCAGCCTTCCGCTTCTGCACCCTCCTCATTCTATGCTGTGTGCACCCCCAAAGACAGCACCACCACCACCTGAGACCCTCCACTCGAGTCAGAGGAATTATTTTCCCATCCATTTCCAGACCTTACCAATGCGCAGCCATTCTTGGCATTGGATGAGTAAGAGGAGGTAGCAACAGCCGCCACCCAGCGGTCTGACGACAGTACCCAGATCAGCCCGGAACTGCTAGCCCGCCAACTAGTGTCATATAAATTGGTGGACTCTGATGCCTTTAGAAATTTTGTGGCCATTGGCACACCGCAATGGGAGGTCCCCGGAAGGAAATATTTCTATATATAACTTTTACTGCCCACTGGGTGAACCTTCTGACGGACATCAAGCATGTAACCCGTAGCACCCGTGTTGATTTGGTGTTACCGCCACAGATTGCATGTAGGCCTGCCTCCTCTTCTCCTCCTCCTACTCCATCCTCTGTCTCCTCTACGGCTGATTCTTCCTTTTCCACTGCTACCGCCTCTTCTGCTGCACTCCCCAAGCTCCCCAGAACCTATTTGACGTGCCAGGTGAGACGTTGCCATGCTGTGCTGCGGCTGTTGTGCCTGGAAGCCAAGAGCCACACCGGTCCTGCACTGCTTTCAGCTCTGACGTCACAGGCTCAATTTGACAGTTGGTAAAGTGGTGTGCGACAACGATGCCAATCTGCTGAGCGAGCTGAAACAGGGCAAAATTACACAAGTGCCATGCATGGCACACATCCTGAACTTAGTCGTGCAGCAATACCCCATGGTCCAGGACGTCTTGCAGCAGGCCAGGAAAATCTCTGGCCATTTTAGAAGATCTTACATAGCCATGGCTCGCCTTGCTGACGTTCAGCGGCGACACCACCTGCCCGTCAGACGTCTGATTTGTGACAGCCCAATGCGCTGGAACTCTACCTTGTATATACTTGATAGGCTGCTCTAGCAGCAACATGCCGTTAACTACTACCTGTACGAACTCTGCAGGGCAGGTTCTGGGGAGCATGGTTTCTTTTTACTGGGCCAGTGGCTGCTCATGCGCAACGCATGCAGACATTTGCTCCATTTGATGAGATCACCAAACTGGTCAGTCGCAGCCAGGGCACCATCAGTGACATCGTACCTTACGCCTTCTTTCTGGAGCGTGCATTGCGTTGTGTTATTGATCAAGACGTCGAGGAGCAGGAGCTGGGAGATGAGGAAGTCGCAATGCTGAATTAATTCCTTGGGGGGACTACTCTGTCTGAGACAAGTCAGCAGGTGTCTGAAGAGGATTTAGAGGAGGATAGTGGCTGGGGAGGAGGAGCAAGAAGAGCAGGCTTTGAGGGGGACTTTAAACTTTTCGGGGATCCCTGGTGTTGTCCATGGCTAGTGGGAGGAGACCGAGGATGAGATTCTCCTGGATTCTCCTGAATAGGAGCCAGTGTGCTCCACTGCTTCCGATTTAGTGAAAATGGGGGCCTTCATGCTCCAGTGTTTGAAAAGGGACCCCTGTATAAAAAGCATAAAGGGCAAGGAACAGAACTGGGTGGCAATGTACTTAGAGCCCCGGTACAAACACAAAATGGCAGACATGTTACCAGCATCACAGAGGGCTGTCTAAATGCAGCATTTCCAGGCCTTGCTGCGAGAGATGCTGCATTCTGCTGTTGTGGGCGCTGGCAGAATTTCCACCCACAGCAAAACAGATGCAGGTACCAATCCTACTGCGCCTGCAAGAAGAGGGCAGTTTGAATATGTGTTTGCAGCCAACCCAACCCATCGACAGCTGCCCTCCGGATCCAGCCTCAGGGAATGTCTAGACCGACAGGTGTCCGACTACATCGGGTTAACGGCCGATGTGGACGCTCTAAGAAGCAAAGAACCCCTGGACTACTGGGTGTGCAGGCTTGAACTGTGGCCAAAGCTGGCACAATTTGCCATGGAACTCTTGGCTTGCCCCTCGTCGAGTGTCCAGTTCGAAAGGACGTTCAGCGCAGCAGGGAGGATCGTGACTGATAAGCGCACTCGCCTAGCTCACGACAGTGTGGACTTCTTCACATTTCTAAAAATGAATGAGGCACGGATCTCGGAAGAATTCAACCTCTGTGGCGACAACATGTAATTGAATTTCCTCATGCCAGCCCACACATATCCGCCACCACTCAGAACAAAGAATGGTCCTTGTCTTATGTATATACAGCGGCATAAAAGGCCTTTTATGTCAGGTGAATGCCTAATTTTTGGGGCCTACAGTAAATTTTTTATCCAGTGACCACCTAATGTACCTCCAGCCACATAATCAATTCACAATTGTTTTCTGTCAGGTGAATGCCTAATGTTTGGGGCCTGTACTGGCCTAAAGTTCTATTTTTATCCAGTGACCACCTAATATACCTCTAGCCACATCACAAGTTATTTTCTGTCAGGTGAATGCCTATATCACGACCGGCGTGCCTATCACATACGTGACACAAAGGGAGGGAAAAGGGAAGGCTCTGTCCAAGGGAGAGGGAAAGGTGGTGAGTGTGACCCCTATCTCACCTTGAGGCTGGCACCTGACTGCCCTGACGTCCCTAGGCGGGTTCCTCACCCGTACGCCGATCGCGTGCCTGAAACCCTGGCTTTCCCTCAGATGAGCCCTAGATAGTGAATAGGGCGGTGGGAACACTAGTCCGCACCACTAACTCTAAAGGAAAACACCAAGGGGAGGACAGACAATACAGACAACATATAATCCCAGGTGGGCGGCAACAGAAGACAACAAAAAGACCAACAGGGATCAGGAGGGTAACACTCTGGAACAACAACCAGGATTCACAGCTCCAGTGGGTCAGTATAGAAGTCCAGGCAGGAAGCTCTATATCTGGCAACCAGAGAAGTGAGAGAGGAGAATATAAGGAGATTGGGAGTGACAGACAAGAAACAGCTGAGGAGGAGACGCTACGGATCCCTGAGTGAGACAAAAAGGATAGTAAGGCAGACGGGTATAACGGAGTCAGACGTGGCTCTTGACACCCTCGTGACAGCCTAATGTTTAGGGCCTGTACTCCCGTGGCCTAAAATAAAAAAAATTCTAGGCTCCAGCAGGGCATATTTTTGAGTTTCCCTTTAAGACGCATAAAAAAATGGCCCCTGATTAAAATTATAATAATTTTTGTGGGAACTTTTGCCATTGATCCCCCTCTGGTATGTCACTGTCCATGTTGTGGGACTATTTTTGCACTTCTAGTAAGCATTTGCTGGCTGCAGATATGACATGAAAGTTTTTCAGGTTCTCCTGCCATTAAAGTGAATGGGACCCACCGCGAAACGTCCCGGCCGCTGTTCATCCATCACTAGTAGGGGGGAGTGTGCAGAGCACATGGGATTTTACATAGCAGTGCTCAAAGGATTCAGCCCTGCCTCCTGGTGTTTTTAATAGCTCATTTGCATATAAATAAAAATGCAGATATCTCTGCAGCTATTTAGCATACAAACAAAAAAAGGTATTGCTTTAATCAGCATGATGAGCACTAAGGCCCCTTTCACACGGGCGACTATTCCGTGCGGGTGCGATGCGCGAGTTGAACGTATTGCACCCGCACTGAATCCTGACCCATTCATTTCTATGGGGCTGTGCACATGAGCGGTGATTTTCACGCATCACTTGTGCGTTGAGTGAAAATCGCAGCATGCTCTATATTGTCCGATTTTCACGCGACGCAGGCCCCATAGAAGTGAATGGGTTGCGTGAAAATCGCATAGCATCAGCAAGCAAGTACGGATGCGGTGCGATTTTCACGCACGGTTGCTAGGAGACAATCAGGATGGCGACCCGATCATTATTATTTTCCCTTTATAACATGGTTATAAGGGAAATTAATAGCATTCTGAATACATACATAATTGAGGTGATTCACATTAATAATAAACTGAGTAGTGTAGCTTTAAAGAGGCTCTGTCACCAGGATCAACCTTATTAAACCATACTGTCTGTTAGGCCTCTTTCACACGGGAGTCATATTTTTGGCCCGGATAATGTAATGCGTTTTGCACTCCCATGAGAAAAATCGTGCATGTTTGGTACCCAAACCTGAACTTCTTCACAGAAGTTCGGGTTTGGGATCAGTGTTCTGTAGATTGTATTATTTTCCCTTATAACATGGTTATAAGGGAAAATAATAGCATTCTGAATACAGAATGCATAGTGAACTAGCGCTGGAAGGGTTAAAAATAAAATAAAAAATAATTAGTCCACTTGATCGCGGCCCGGCATCTCTCCTTTGTTGAATAGGACCTGTGGTGAGCATTAATTACAGGACCTTGTCATGGTCTTACCTCCTTGCTGTTCCCTTCGTTTGACATGTGCTGGCGGCCATCTTGGTTTCTGGGTTTTCTTGTAGCCTCCCACCCTGCGGCTCCTCCTTCCCACTGGGAGGAGCTGGATGCCCAGCTCATATATATAGGAGGTCTGTGGCTTCAGTTCCTTGCTTGGTCCTCCTGTGTTCACATGCTTCCAAGACTGCTGCTGCTTCTGGTTCCTGATCCTGGCCTCGTCTGACTACCCCGTTGGTTCCTGATTCCGGCTTCGTCTGACTACCCCGTTGGTTCCTGATTCCGGCTTCGTCTGACTACCCCGTTGGTTCCTGTTCCTGGCTTCGTCTGACTACCCTTCTGGTTCCTGACCTCTGTCTCCGCAAGACCCTGCTTCGGTTTAGCCATCCGTTCGGACTTTGCTTACGGCTTGCTCTTCAATAAAACCTTCTTATTTTCCACTTATCTCTTGTTGTACGTCTGGTTCATGGTTCCATGACATTAGGACCAAGCCATGAATTCTGACGGTACAGGGCCACCCTCGCTACCTACGCTGGTTGCCAGACTTGATCCGCAGGATCACCTGTTGGGTCGGTTCGCTGTGGCGTTGCAAACCCTGCTTGAACGCACGGCTCATTTAGCTTCCGTTGCCGATGGGTCGGTTGTCGCTCCTGGGCCCGCTCCTACTGCCGCTCCGGTTGTTGCGCCAGAGTCTACCCTGACACCTGTTGCTGCGCCTGTGGTGTTTCAGGGTATGATCGGTTCTGCCCCCCTTCCACAGCGCTTTGGGGGAGAGCCAACTCAGTGCCGAGGTTTCCTTAACCAGGTGGGCATTTACTTCGAGTTGCTGCCACATGCCTTTCCTACTGAGAGATCAAGGGTGGGCTTCTTGATCTCGCTGCTCTCGGACAAGGCCTTGGCCTGGGCCAGCCCTTTATGGGAGAACAACAATCCGGTGGTTGCCGAGTTTTCCGGTTTTGTTGCTTCTCTTCGGAAGGTATTCGATGTGCCGGCTCGTGCTGCCTCTGCTGCGAAGCTCCTTATGTCCATCAGACAGTAGCTGAATACGCCATTGAGTTTCGTACCCTGGCAGCAGAGGTGGGCTGGAATAATGAGGCTCTGGTCGCTGCTTTCTCTCATGGTCTCTCGGATGCCTTGAAGGATGAGGTTGCAGCTAAGGACCTACCAGTGGAGCTCGAGTCTCTTATTTCTTTCCTGATTTTGATTGACACCAGACTCAGGGAGAGACCTTCCTTTAAGGAGAGCCTGCGGAGGTCTCCTAACAGATTGGCGCCTACGTTTGCTGTCCCACCCGTGCCTCCCTCTCCTCCCACGCCTCCTGGGGATGACTTGTCTGGGGGTGAACCCATGCAGCGGGGGTTTGCTCGCCTGTCTGAGGGGGAGAGGGTACTCCGGAGACGCGAGGGCCGATGCATGTACTGTGGTCTCGGTGGGCATTTTCGGTTGGCATGTCCGAACCGTCCGGGAGAACGCTCGCACCTGAGGTCCTGTCGGGGGCAGATCTTGGGTGGAGTCTCCTCGTCCCCGGTTTCCCGTGTTGACAAACCACTGATCACGGTTGTCCTCTCCTGGGTCGGGGGCTCGGTGACGACCCAGGCGTTGGTGGACTCTGGTGCTGGTGGTTTGTTCATTGATAGAGTGTTCGTTGCCGCCAATTCCATTCCTCTGCAGCCTCGAGGTTCCCCACTGGCTCTTGAGGCGATAGACGGCAGACCCCTTCTGCCGCCACACGTGACTCATGAGACCCTTCCAGTGGGGATAGCCATTGGTGCCGTTCACAGAGAGTCGGTCTGTCTCCAGGTTATTTCGTCTCCACACTACTCGGTGGTCTTGGGGTACCCCTGGCTCCAGAAGCATAATCCGACTTTCGATTGGAGATCGGTCGAGATCCTCTCGTGGTCACCGCAGTGTGGGGCTAGTTGCATCCATGGGCCTGTCAAGTTGCTGTGTACTTCCTCGGACTCTCTGTTGCCTCCTGAATACGAAGAGTACCGGGATGTATTCGATAAGGTGCGCGCGGTTGCCCTACCTCCGCACCGCCCATACGATTGTGCCATAGAGTTACAATCCGGTGCCGTTCCTCCTCGTGGCAAAGTCTATCCACTGTCGGTAGCGGAGAATGAGGCCATGGAGGAGTACGTGAGAGAGGCGCTTTCACGCGGACACATTCGCAAATCCTCGTCCCCGGCAGGGGCTGGATTTTTCTTTGTGAAAAAGAAGGGCGGCGAGTTGAGGCCTTGCATCGATTACAGGGGTCTCAATCGCATCACGATCAAGAACGCTTACCCGATACCCTTGATTTCCGAGCTGTTCGATCGCCTCAAAGGGGCCACGGTCTTTACCAAACTCGACCTGAGGGCGGCATATAACCTGGTAAGGATCAAGGCGGGCGATGAGTGGAAGACCGCGTTTAACACCAGGACCGGTCATTATGAATCCTTGGTTATGCCCTTTGGGTTGTGCAATGCGCCCGCAGTCTTCCAGGAATTCATCAACGATGTTTTCCGTGACCTGTTGCAGCAGTGTGTGGTGGTCTATTTGGATGACATCTTGGTATATTCTGCATCCATGGAGGCCCACATTCTGGATGTCAGACGAGTGTTGCAACGCTTACGAGAGAACAAGCTGTTCGGTAAGCTTGAGAAATGCGAATTTCACCGATCCCAGGTAACCTTCTTAGGTTACATCATTTCCGCTGAGGGGTTCTCCATGGATCCTGAGAAGGTTTCGGCTGTCTTACAGTGGCCCCAGCTCAGTGGGCTTCGTGCCCTGCAGCGCTTTTTGGGCTTCGCCAATTATTATCGGAAGTTCATCAGGGACTTTTCCATGCTAGCCAAGCCTCTCACGGATCTGACCAGGAAGGGCAGTAATCCTCAGGTCTGGCCGCTCGAGGCCATCCGAGCTTTTGAGGCTCTAAAGTCCGCCTTTGTGTCGGCTCCGATTCTGTCGCATCCCAACCCTGGGTTGCCTTTTTTTCCTCGAGGTGGACGCGTCTGAGACGGGAGTAGGCGCCCTCCTGTCTCAGCGTAGAACACCAGAGGGTCCTCTGCTTCCTTGTGGGTTTTACTCCCGGAAACTGTCTTCCGCGGAGTGCAACTATCAGATTGGTGACAGGGAGTTATTGGCCATCGTGCAGGCCCTTAAAGAATGGAGGCACTTGCTCGAGGGTTCGGTGGTTCCGGTTCTCATCCTGACGGACCACAAGAATCTGACCTACCTTTCTGAGGCCAAGAGATTGACACCACGTCAGGCCAGATGGGCTCTGTTCTTGTCACGTTTTAATTACGTGGTCTCCTACCTACCCGGCTCCAAGAACATCAGAGCGGATGCCTTATCACGGCAGTACTCCGAGCTGTCCGGGGAGGAGTCGATTCCGACTACGGTCATACCCCCGAATCAGATCCTGGCCGCTATTCGCACCAGCCTGACTTCTCCTCTGGGTGAGCAGATTTTGGCGGCTCAATCTGGTGCTCCCTCTGGGAGACCCAACGGCAGATGTTTTGTGCCTGAGGAGTTGCGCACTCGGTTGTTGCGAACCTACCATAACTCCAAGGCCGCGGGGCACCCTGGAAAGAATCAGCTGTCCTGGGCGGTTTCACGTCTGTTCTGGTGGCCTTCTCTACGTTCCGACATCGCCGCATATGTAGCGGCATGCTCCGTTTGTGCCCAGAGTAAGTCCCCTCGGCACCTTCCGTTGGGCCTTTTGCAACCCATAGCCACCGGGGAGCGTCCATGGTCACACCTGGGGATGGATTTCATTGTGGACCTCCCTGCATCCCGAGGCCATACGGTCATTCTCATGATTGTGGATCGGTTTTCCAAAATGTGCCACTGTGTTCCTCTCAAGAAGTTACCCTCTGCACAAGAGTTGGCCTCGATTTTTGCCAGGGAGGTCTTCCGGTTGCACGGTTTGCCCAAGGAGATTGTGTCGGATCGGGGGAGTCAGTTTGTGTCCAGGTTCTGGCGCGCCTTTTGCTCCCAGTTGGGGATTCATCTCTCTTTCTCCTCGGCCTACCACCCTCAGTCCAATGGGGCCGCAGAACGATCCAATCAGGCCTTGGAGCAATTCCTTCGTTGCTATGTCTCCGATCACCAAGACAATTGGGTTGACCTCCTGCCTTGGGCTGAGTTTGCCAGGAACACGGCAGTGAACTCTTCCTCTGGGACGTCTCCCTTCATGGCCAATTATGGGTTCCAACCTGCCGTGTTACCGGAGGTATTCTCTCCCCAGGATATTCCGGCTGTGGAGGATCACCTTTCCGTCCTACGTGCTTCTTGGGTACAGATCCAGAGGTCCCTTGAGGTCTCTGCGCAGCGCCAGAAACTCCAGGCTGATCGCAGACGAGCGCCCGCTCCTTCCTACCAGGTCGGAGACCGCGTATGGTTGTCCACCCGCAACCTCAACCTTCGAGTGCCCACTCCCAAGCTGGCGCCTCGCTTTGTTGGTCCCTTCCGAGTGCTTCGCAGGGTAAACCCGGTAGCCTATGCCCTTGCGCTTCCTCCTGGCATGCGGATCTCCAACGTGTTTCATGTCTCCCTGTTGAAGCCACTGGTGTGTAATCGTTTCACTTCCTCGATTCCTCGGCCTCGTCCGGTCCAAGTGGGCAATCGTGAGGAGTATGAGGTGAGCAATATCCTGGACTCACGCCTGGTCCGCGGCCGGGTGCAGTTTTTGGTCCATTGGCGTGGTTATGGTCCAGAGGAGCGTTCCTGGGTTCCCTCCGCAGATGTCCATGCTCCTGCTTTGCTCCGAGCCTTCCACGCACGCTTCCCTCAGAAACCGTTCCTTACTCCGCGGAGGAGGGGCCCTTGAGGGGGAGGTACTGTCATGGTCTTACCTCCTTGCTGTTCCCTTCGTTTGACATGTGCTGGCGGCCATCTTGGTTTCTGGGTTTTCTTGTAGCCTCCCACCCTGCGGCTCCTCCTTCCCACTGGGAGGAGCTGGATGCCCAGCTCATATATATAGGAGGTCTGTGGCTTCAGTTCCTTGCTTGGTCCTCCTGTGTTCACATGCTTCCAAGACTGCTGCTGCTTCTGGTTCCTGATCCTGGCCTCGTCTGACTACCCCGTTGGTTCCTGATTCCGGCTTCGTCTGACTACCCCGTTGGTTCCTGATTCCGGCTTCGTCTGACTACCCCGTTGGTTCCTGTTCCTGGCTTCGTCTGACTACCCTTCTGGTTCCTGACCTCTGTCTCCGCAAGACCCTGCTTCGGTTTAGCCATCCGTTCGGACTTTGCTTACGGCTTGCTCTTCAATAAAACCTTCTTATTTTCCACTTATCTCTTGTTGTACGTCTGGTTCATGGTTCCATGACAGACCTTTGATGACGTCACTCCGGTCATCACATGGTACGTCACATGATCTTTTACCATGGTGACGTACCATGTGATGACCGGAGTGACGTCATCAAAGGTCCTGTGATTAATGCTCACCACAGGTCCTATTCAACAAAGGAGAGATGCCGGGCCGCGATCAAGTGGACTAAGGTGAGTTAAATCATTTTTTATTTTATTTTTAACCCTTCCAGCGCTAGTTCACTATGCATTCTGTATTCAGAATGCTATTATTTTCCCTTATAACCATGTTATAAGGGAAAATAATACAATCTACAGAACACTGATCCCAAACCCGAACTTCTGTGAAGAAGTTCAGGTTTGGGTACCAAACATGCGCGATTTTTCTCACGCGAGTGCAAAACGCATTACATTATCCGGGCCAAAAATATGACTCCCGTGTGAAAGAGGCCTAACAGACAGTATGGTTTAATAAGGTTGATCCTGGTGACAGAGCCTCTTTAAAGCTACACTACTCAGTTTATTATTAATGTGAATCACCTCAATTATCATCCCATACGGTAATTCAGAGATAGTCAGCCATGATGTTATTTAAAGTTGAATGTATTATTCAAAGCTATGAAATGCAATTTATTATTAATAGCAATCATCTCAATATGCATCACATAGTTCACAATCCCAACAAATCTATTACAATATTTATTCTGGTGCTGATTGTGTGACTGACACATTGGTCTGAGGCACAGCAGGTGGAGTCATCACACTAAAGTGGACAAAATTGTCATCCACAAGTGTGCAAAACATTACGCTTGTGAAAATCAGTCGGGCATGGATCTGTGAGGATTTTCACACAACCTCAGCTTTCCATGTTCAAATATATTTTCCTTTAAAATAACACCCTAAACAAACCTGCTGCTACTCCCCAAAAAGACACTGTTTGGACTGCTTGTTTTAACAAGTAATTTACCACTTACACATAGTACAATGTGTCACGAAAAACTGTTTCAGAATCACTTAAAATGCATTCCAAAGGCACACACAGACGTGTATGTATAGTCAAGGGGCAGTTGGCAAGGAGTGAAGCCTCATTCACACGTCAGTGATTGTGAGCCAAAACCAGCACTGGAGCCTCCACAGACATAAGGGAAAGATCTGCTTCTGTTCTGTGTTTAGAGCCGCACCTGTTTTGGACTAACAATTACTGATGGAAATCACTGACCAAAACACTGACGTGTGAATGAGGTATTAAAGAGTTAATATTTTATGATGTCATCATGATGTCTTGTGATGTCATAATGATGTGTTAGGATGTCATATTTAATATTTTATGATGTCAATGTTTTATGATATATCATAATTGGTGATGAGCAAAGCGAGCTTCGGATGCTATAGTCGATTCGCTCTAAACTTTGGATAAATATCGTACTGAGATCTGTCTCTGTACAGCATTAAAATGTACAGCCTCAGCTGAGCCGGTCAGTTATATGTGAAGTTGTGCGAGACTTTGTTGAATATCTTCGGTAATTGATTTTTAAAGTGGAAAACCACTTTAAAACTTGGAACCGATTTCGGCTTCAGTTCCGACTGGTACGACTGGTCCAAATCTCCGTACAGTATTAATCCAAAGTCTTGAGCGAATCAACTTCGGACATAGCATCCAAAGCTCTCTTCGCTCATCAAGAATCATAATCATGTCTTATAATGTCTTAAAAGTATCCTATCGTGTCACAATTAACATTTTGTTGTCTTATGTGCTAAGATGACATCATTGATGTTGTGTGATGTCATAATGATGTTGCATGTCATAATCTTGTTTTATGATGTCATAATGTGTTATGATATAATCATGTCTTATGATGTCATAATTACAGTATTATTGAGTGTTATGCTGTTATATTTACTGCATCTCCATGGTATGTATCCCCTTGAGTAGTTTTTGGGACTCCAATTTTAAGCCAGGTGAATGCTGTAGTTTCACTATTTAGGAACGGGCCATATACATTGAATCAGAGTTTGGGAGGCTCAGGAATTATTTTCTCACGTAATTTGTTGTCCATGACATATACAACAGTTCTAAGAATTGCTTGTATAATGTGTTAATCACAATTTCTGTGACTATAATGATACATTTTCTACTGTCTTTTTCGCAGGAACTGAACTTGAAACCATCTTTTGCTGAATTGTGTCATGGCTAGATCATCCACAAAGAATGAAATCTATTATTCAAGCTGAGAACTTTGTAGCAAGTTTTGGCAGCCTGGTTTCCCAGATCTTTGTTCATGGCAGGAGATATAGTACATAATATTGGTAGCTGTGCAAGGAACCTCGGATGTCACATACACGGTTTCTGCTGGGAGTGCTTCAGTTGAAGTTACAGGAGTGTGAATGAGTTCATACCACCAAATTATAAAAAAAAAATACATATGTGCCTATGCTGATTATATAATGACTCACAACTGGCAATTTCCTTCTAGTTATCTTGCAGGTATTCTACCAAGAACCAAATGGCTATGAAACATTTATGTGGTAGGCAAAGTCATAATCCTGCCTAATGGATCTACTTGCAAAATGAAAGACGTCTACACGTTTATCTCTAGCCGCTCTTAGTTTCCAGTTATTTTCTATTTTCTTCATCTTGACACTAAGACCTCGTTCACATCTCCGTCAAGCACATCCAGCAGGTTGTTTCGGCAGCATTGCTGGATTCTCTAGTTCATTGACGGATTCCCATTGACTGTAATGAGCACTGGAGGTGATCCGACCGCTTTCCGGCATAAATGCATTTGTGCTGGAACAACCTGCCAGATCTGCTCGACAGAGATGTGAAAAAGGCCTAAAGCCTCCTTTGCATTGATCCTTAAAATTCTCCAATCGACTGATATTTTCCCTTCCTGATCAGCAGGCTATACAAACCAGCCAGTGTAGTAAATAGGTTAAAAATACAGTAGTGTGCAAAAGCTTTAGGCAGGTGTGAAAAATAAAAATAAAATGCTGTAAAGTAAGAATGCTTTCAAAAATAGAAGTGTTAATAGATTATTTTTATCAATTAACAAAATGCAAAGTGAATGAAGAAGGGAAAATCTAAACCAATATTTAGTGTGACCGTCCTTCTAGGCACACTTGCACACAGTTTTTGAAAGAACTGAGGAGGGAAGTTGTTTGCCACATCTTGGGGAACTAACCACATCATATACATATCTCTTCATGTAGTCCCAGACACTCTATGATGATGATGAGATCAGGGCTCTCATCACTTCCAGGACTCCTTGTTCTTTTTTAGGCTGAAGATAGTTCTTAAAGACATTGGCTGTATGTTTGGGGTGGTTGTTCTGCTGCAGAATAAATTTAAAGGGAGTCTGTCACCTAAGGATACTTTTACACTAGCGGCAGGGGAGTCCGGCAGGCTGTTTCGGCAGTTGTACAACCTGTTGGATCCGTCCTGCCACTAGTTCACGTGTTCCCCGGACTGGCACTCCATCCCCATTGACTATAATGGGGGCGGGGGCGGAGTTCTGGGGGCAGCACGGCTAGAGGCAGTGCTGCCGCCGGAACTCCGCCCCCATTATAGTCGATGGGAATGGAGCGGCAGTTCGGGGCACATGTGAACTAGCGGCAGGACTGATCTGACAGGCTGTTCACCTGCCGGACTCCCCTGCCGCTAGTGTGAATCTAGCCTAATATCAACAATCTAACTAAGAGCATTGCCCCACAGAAGATTGCAAACGCTTTCCAAGCATACCTGTGTGCAGTGTGTGTCTGTATTCAGTGTCCAGGAAAAGCACTTTTATTCTGCTGGAAAACAGCTCCCAAGCGCCCAGCTGAAAGGGAAAGTAAAAACAGCTTTCACTCCTGACTCGATTTCTAACGACTATATCTTCTGATATAGTGGATATAATGCTACCTTTTGAAAGGTTGGAATGCCCATATTTCTAGCTGGTACCAATCCCAAAATATGATCAACTAAAGCAGCCCACCCCGCTTCAGTCTGGTTTGCTTCGGGCACTTGGAGCAGCAGAGCTGGCACTTGGGAGCTGGTTTCCATCAGAATAAAAGTGCTTTTCCTGGACATGGAATACAGACACAGGTATGCTTGGGATGTGTCTGCAATCTTTTATTGGGCAGTGATCTTCGTTATATTGGTGAAAAACGGGTGACAGACTACCTTTAAATTTAAACTATAAGCACTTCTGTTTTTCAAAGCATTCTTATTTTGCTACTTTGTCAAACGTTGGCACAGCTCTGTAACTTCACACAATACATAATATTTAAGGGGTCGCCATATAAATACCACCTCTTTCGGATTAAAGCTGGGTCAATGATCAGGCAATTTGGTCTCTGCGAATGATAGCTATTTATCCCCCCCCCCCCTATAGTGTTCTCTGCAGAGGACATAGAGTATTGCATTCAATGGGCAATACATAGACAGCCTGGTCATTAGAGGACCTTTCACCACTCCTGACATTCCTGTTTTAATGGCACATGCATTCCCCATGTAATAAGCATTCTGGAGCATCTATTCTTGTGATTTAATGTTGTGCCATTCCTGTGCCATTTCTACTAGAAGTTATGAATTGCTAGCAGTCTGCAGTAAGGGTTCAGAGGGGAGGTAACAAGTTAGAGGGGTGTCCCTGCACAGGCTGACTATCCAATCAGTGCTGCTATTGTCAGACTGTGCAGGGACCCCCCCCCCCCCCAACTTGTTACCTCTCTGTACCCTTACTGCAGACTGCTAGCAATTCATTCATAACTTCTAGTAGGAATAATAAGGGAATGTCATAACATAGAGCCATAAGGATAGATGTTCCAGAATTGTTATTGCATGGGGAATGCATGAAGCTATTAAAACAAGAATGTCAGGAGTGGCGACAGGTCCTCTTTAAAACAAGAACCATTTATTTAAAGTGTCAATCCCTGCTATGATTTCTCTATATGCCTAATAGTGTGTATGCAAAGGATTGAATAACCTAAAACGCATTTAAAACATTGACATAAAGCAATTTAAATAATAATGAAAGGAATTTGCTTTATAGTAATAATCTGGTCCCCAAATAAAGACTACATTTGACACAATGATTACAAGATGATGTCTCTCTCGATGCATGGGCAGGATATAGTACCATACAGTATTTAGACAAAATTCATAAACTAGTTGATAATAAAAATATTTCTAAGGTTTAGCTACAAATGATCATTTCTTTGTATTTTAATACACATTATTTAAATGTTTCCATACTTTTGTGTTTTTGTTTTAGACCTGTATAATTTAGTTTCTTGTCAGCGTATTATTTGTGTCTATTTGTTAGTGTCACTTTAATAGTTCTCCAAACTGCTAAACTGTATGTTTCCCTTTATATCACATATTTGAAAGTATTGATTTCTCTGTTTAGAAGTTTCTCACAAATAAATGCTATTTATATGAATTGTAGGTGTGATATTATGTAACTTTTATGTTAGATGCTTATAATGTGGATGATATAAATTAGCTGAATTACAGGTGTGTCCAAAACATTTATATTATTTTTATTTTTTTTCTCTAACAAACATACTACAGAGACATCTGGATTATCTGTGATACTTTCTTTCAACTAGAACCTCCAATCGTTTTGACAGATTGCAGTAATGTGGCTGCTATTTTAAGTAGTGATGAGCGGCAGGGGCAATACTCAAATTTGCGATAATTCGTGAATATTTTGTAGAATATTCATCATATATTAAAGAATTTGCGATTATTTTCTTCATTGCGAAAATCGGCAATGTTATATTTGCGTAATGCGCACTCGATACAGGTGTGGGTCACTTTTGCTACATTTTCCAAGCTGCTATAAGTTTCCTGAGACTAGAGAACTTGGTTGGCACGGCAGAACATTAAAAATAGCTTTATATGCAGATAGAGTGCTCTAATATATTTGCGATTGCGCTAATCGGCACTAATAATGCAAATATTTTGCCGCAATACGTGAAACTTCACATTTTAGCAGGTCTGACTACATATTATGGATTGATCCACTATGTATTGTTGTGACATCTCAGCACTATGTCTGTAGCATGTATGTATGGACAGCAGAACCCATCGCACTACCTAACACCCTGCACTGCAAAAGCTACACTATATCAGGATATAACCTACACTGACTATCTCCCACTAACTATCTGTATTATATATATAAGCTAACTAACTAATGTAATGAGTGGAAAGCACAGAGCACAGCAATGACACTGCTGTCTCTCTCAGAACTCCATAAAACTGCAGAAAATGGCTCCTGCGGAGGTTCTTATATAGTAAGGGGTAGGCAACTTTCCTATTAGCTGCTAGAGATGTTGCTAAGCTCAGAAAAATACATTGCAGCCCTCTCATTGGCCCACAAGCAAGAAGCAGGGAGGGATCATGGGTTCAGATGGAAAAAAAATCTAGAATATTCAAAAATATGAATATATATCACTATGTTCTAAATATTTGCGAATTCAAGAAAAAAAAAAAACACTGCATGCACCCGAAACAGCCAGTCGGATGTCCAACCGCAACTGTGAACTTAGCCTTATAGGGTTTCATCTGTATATCTCTCCTCTAAACAAGAACCTGTTGATGATTAGCCAATCTGGTGTAACAATTAAAACCCCCCTCCATCCAGCTCCAATCAATTGTTATTGCCAGGCTGTGGCTGCTGCAGGAGAAGTGTGGTATTGCATCCATTCATAGTTGTATGCTTTACAGGAATTGTCTGGTTTCATCATGTTGATGATCAATATACACTCACCTAAAGAATTATTGGGAACACCTGTTCTATTTTTCATTAATGCGATTATCTAGTCAACCAATCACATGGCAGTTGCTTCAATGCATGTAGGGTTGTGGTCCTGGTCAAGACAATCTCCTGAACTCCAAACTGAATGTCAGAATGGGAAAGAAAGGTGATTTAAGCAATTTTGAGCGTGGCATGGTTGTTGGTGCCAGACGGGCCGGTCTGAGTATTTTACAATCTGCTCAGTTATTGGGATTTTCACGCACAACCATTTCTAGGGTTTACAAAGAATGGTGTGAAAAGGGAAAAACATCCAGTATGCGGCAGTCCTGTGGGCGAAAATGCCTTGTGGATGCTAGAGGTCAGAGGAGAATGGGCCGACTGATTCAAGCTGATAGAAGAGCAACGTTGACTGAAATAACCACTCGTTACAACCGAGGTATGTAGCAAAGCATTTGTGAAGCCACAACACGCATAACCTTGAGGTGGATGGGCTACACCAGCAGAAGACCCCACCGGGTACCACTTATCTCCACTACAAATAGGAAAAAAGGCTACAATTTGCACGAGCTCACCAAAATTGGACTGTTGAAGACTGGAAAAATGTTGCCTGGTCTGATGAGTCTCGATTTCTGTTGACATTCAAATGGTAGAGTCCGAATTTGGCGTAAACAGAATGAGAACATGTATCCATCATGCCTTGTTACCACTGTGCAGGCTGGTGGTGGTGGTGTAATGGTGTGGGGTATGTTTTCTGGGCACACTTTAGGCCCCTTAGTGCCAATTGGCCATCGTTTAAATGCCACGGGCTACCTGAGCATTGTTTCTGACCATGTCCATCCCTTCATGACCACCATGTACCCATCCTCTGGCTACTTCCAGCAGGATAATGCACCATGTCACAAAGCTCAAATCATTTCAAATTGGTTTCTTGAACATGACAATGAGTTCACTGTACTAAAATGTCCCCCACAGTCACCAGATCTCAACCCAATAGAGCATCTTTGGGATGTGGTGGAATGGGAGCTTCGTGCCCTGGATGTGCATCCTTCAAATCTCCATCAACTGCAAGATGCTATCCTATCAATATGGGCCAACATTTCTAGAGAATGCTATCAGCACCTTGTTGAATCAATGCCACGTAGAATTAAGGCAGTTCTGAAGGCAAAAGGGGGTCTAACACCGTATTAGTATGGTGTTCCTAATAATTCTTTAGGTGAGTGTACATAATAATGGTCCGAGTAGCCTGCTGACAGCCAGAACAACACAGGGAGCCATACTACTATATAGGGAACCATTACAAAGGTAACAGAGCAATCAATGAAGACCTTCTGGTATGACTCAGTATTGCTAGAGAACCTCATGGTGTGCAATACACATGATGCCAGAGACACCTCTTAAGGTTTGGAACATACCTGATGCCAGCATTGTGTACAAGGTATTTGATGCTAGGAATCTCCCTTTTGACCAACACTCTAGATATGGAGGAATACCAGATTTTACAAAATGTATAAAGGTGGCAAGGCATGTAAATTCGATTGCCAAGGAATCCTTGTGGCATGCAGTTAATTTAATGCCTGGGACACTCCCTCAGGGCTAGGAACCTACCTGATGTGTGAAGTAGTTGATGAAAAAAAATGCATCATGATGTTCAACAAGCTAAGGCCAGGGAACCCCAGGCACAAGCTATGCTAGATGGCACTAAAAGTCCACATTATGTGGACTATACATGCAGCCAGAGAACCCTCTCAGGCCTGAGCTGTACATGGTGCCATATAGAGGCCTCACTTTACATGGCCTGTACATATGAAGCCAGGGAACACCCCCAGGCATTAGCTATACTTGATGCCACAGATGCTCCACATTACATGCTCTGTATTTAATACCAGGGAACTCCCAGGTATGAGATGTACTTGATGGTACAGACACCCCCACATTGCACAATCTGTACTGGATGCAAATAGCAATCCATATGCATAGACAGTACTTTTTACAGGGAGTCATCCACAAAACATGTTTACTTATTGCAGGGAGTAACCATATTGCATGGTCTATACTTTCTGCAGGGGGCAACCATGTTTCATGGTTTGTGCTTGCTGCAGGGAGCAATCCTCAAGGCATGGTCTATACCTTCTGGAGGGAGTAACCATATTGTGTAGTCTGTACTTGCTGCAGAGTTGAATCCACAGGGCATGGTCTGTACTTGCTGCAGAGAGGAATCCACATGGCATGGTCTGTAATTGCTGCAAGGAGCAACCATATTGCATGGTCTATACTTGCTGGGGAGGAGCAATCCTATTGCATGATCTGTATTTGCTGCAGAGAAAAATCCACATGGCAAAATGTAGTTGCTGCAGGAAAAGGGCCATAGCGCAGCTCTGTATTTACTATAAATAATAATCAATTTGCCGTGGTCTCTACTTGATGCCAGGGAACTCCTAGTGACCTATATGCCCTAAAACAGGCATAAAACAACATAACATAAATAAGAAAAAAGTGGGCTGTGCAGGTGAGTGAGCCTGCAACTGCTAGGATGAGGACAACATAAAAAACACATGTGGGCTATGAGAGAGGGTGCATATAGCAACAGCAATTAATTGTGTTAATTTTTTAAAATGTATTATTCAAGGTGGACTGGTCCTACTGTAGAGCCTGGGGGAGGGGCATTTTTTTACGTTTTTACATGCATTTTTTTTATATAAACATAAATAAAGGCACATTCTACTAATTTGTGAATTTCATCCATATATTTTGATATCAATTGATACCAATAAGGTGATTAAAGCGAATTTATACTTTGTGTTGGCTGAAAAACTGAAATTGTTTCCAAAAATTTTCCCCATAATATGCAAAATCTTAAAACGACAACAAATTCTTTTGTGTGTACATATTTGCATGTATCAGACTATTATACTTAACATGTTCTTTGCAACAACTTTTTTTGGTGCCAAGTTTTAGAAGTTTCCTGCACAAAAAATAGCAAAATGGCCTGAAATCGGTCCTCAGTTGAAGTTACAATGGGTCCACTAATCTTTTGGACGCCCTATGTTTGCTGACCATAGAGTGTAATAAAACATTGTATCTTTATTGAAACATTTCGGTTTCTGAAGTAATAATTTTTATTCCCAAGAGGAAATTCCCACAGTGCAGGAGTTTATCTTTTCCTGTCTTATTGAACCTTCGTACAGATAAAACACATTAATCTGTTAACATTCCTCTTATTTTGATATAAACAAAGAAATCAGTTGTTTACATGAGGAAAAGTATCATTTCCGTAGGTTTGTTTTCCTTTTATTGAAAGCGTAAAGCCTTAATGGTACAGTAGCTCTTTCTAATATGACTTGTCAGTTTCAGTCTCTACAATATATTGTCTATGTCCTCTGAATGGAGGTATATAAAGTGCATTTGGAAAGTCTTCTGACCCGTTCACTTTTTTCACAATTTATTACCGTATATACTCGAGTATAAGCCGACCCGAGTATAAGCCGAGGCCCCTAATTTTACCCCCCAAAAATGGGAAAAATTATTGACTCGAGTAGAAGACTAGGGTGGGAAATGCGGCTATAATGCAGAGTGTATGTGTATATAATGCATACACTCTACATTATATACACACATCTGCAAGAGGGTGACTCAGATTGATGGGAGTCTGACTCTGACTCCCTGTATTTAATGCAGAGTGTGTGCATTATATACACACACACTCTGCATTAAATACAGGGAGCCATCCACAGATCTCCCCCCTAAACAGTGCCATCCACAGATCTCCCCCCTAAACAGTGCCATCCACAGATCCCCCCCTAAACAGTGCCATCCACAGATCCCCCCTAAACAATGCCATCCACAGATCTCCCCTAAACAGTGCCATCCACAGATCCCCCCCTAAACAGTGCCATCCACAGATCCCCCCTCCCCTAAACACTGTTTAGGGGAGGGGGGATCTGTGGATGGCACTGTAGGGGGATCTGTGGATGGCACTGCCATCCACAGATCCCCCTACAGTGCCATCCACAGATCCCCCTCCCCGACACTCACAGCAGTATATTTATAAACTACCGAAATCAGTAACTACTTTACTAGCTCCCACTAGGCGGCGCAGGCGCGTGATGTCAGTGAGTGAGCGCCGCCCCCCGCACTGCCTGCTATTACCGGAGCGAAGACCGACCTAGACTCGAGTATAAGACGAGGGGGCTTTTTGAGCACAAAAATATGTGCCAAAAAACTCGTCTTATACTCGAGTATATACGGTATGTTGCGGTCTTGTGCTAAAATAAAATAAAAAGTTACGTTTTTTTCCCCCATCTTCAGAACTTAATACCCCCGTAATGAAAAAGTGCAAACATAATGTTAGAAATAATTTCTCATTGACATAAGTATTCAGGCCCTTTGCTCACAATGACTTAATTGAAGCACCCTTGGCAGCGATTACAACCTCTAGTATTCTTGGATATAATGCCATAAAGTTTGCACATCTGGATTTGGGATTTTCTGTTATTCTCTGCAGATACTCATAAGCTTTGTCAGGTTGGATGGGGACCGTTGATGGACAACCATTTTGAAGTCTTTCAGGGGTTTACGCTATTGTACATAGGGTAAACCTTCAGCCTAGTCTGAGGTCCAGAGCACTTTGGATCAGGTTTTCATTAAGAGTATCTTTGTACTTTACTCCTTTCAGCTTTCCCTCAACTCTCATTGTACCAGCCGCTGAAAAAGGCCCCACAGCTTAAAGCTGCCACCACTGTGTTTCACTGTAGGGAAGGTATTGGACACTGGGTGATGCAGCTGGACCACAACATCGGAGCCATGATTCTCCCAGGCCACTTTATGGTGACACTGCATATGTTGACGCAGGGCCATGGTGCCAACATTGGCACACTGGCCATACTTCACCTTCTGCCCACAGATTCTACTTTTGGCCATGTTCACCTCCTCCAGAGGCTGTACAAAAACTGCCACACTGCAGGGTAGGTGATTTTACCGACAACATTACGCACTGACTGCTATCACCGCTGCTTCCGTTAACCCGTGGACCCCTCCTTCGTTCTCCCGAACGTTTTTTGTGTTCCGTATATGGAACCTTTCAAGTCAAAGGGTCCGCAAAAAAATGGAACACATACGTAATGTACTCCGAATGTCTTCCATATCCATTACGTTTCTATGTAGCTACTGTATACTGTATATGCCATATGGAAAAATGGAACAGAACCAGAAACACTACTGAAACAAAAAATTGATCTGTTAAAAACTGCCCGCAAAACTTTGAAAAAGCCATACGGTCATGTGAACGAGCCCTAATAAGGATACATTTTTATAATACATTTTTAGTTTTTCACTGGCGCTGAACGCAGAATAAATGTTTTGTTTTCTACCGAAATACATCAATAAAAGTTTTACCACATAATACTGCAAAAGTGAAATGTGTATATATTTTCTTTTTGTGCTGAAATAGGCCACTAAACACTTTTGCCATAAATAACTCCACCAGTGAAGTGCGTATATATTATTCTTTCTGTACTGAAATAGGCCACTAAACCCTTTTAACAAATAAAACTGCAGAAATGAACTGAGAATTAGTGATGAGCGAGCATGCTCGGCCGAATACTGGTTCGGCTCGAGCATCGCTATGCTCGGCACATGGCGGTACTCTTCCGAGTAACGTATGTGCTCGAGCGCCATGCTTGAGTCTCCTCCCCGAATGTTTTGCGGATTTTAAGCAGCCAATAAAGGTGCAGGTAAGTACTGCCCTCACTGTAATGTCAGTAGCCATGTTGGCTGCTGGCATTACAGTGATTGGCTGGCCGGAACACGTCATCGGGTGACGTGCTCGGATCAGTCATGGTCAGGAAGAGCAGAGCGTAGGAAGGGAAAGGCAGTGTAGGGAGCGAAATTCACATTTATTATTCAAAGAAAGCTTTTTGCGTAAATTCAAATAATCAGCGCCACATTTATTGTCTATAGTGTGAGTTTAATACATATCCGTGACATATACAGTACTCTATATCCGAAAACTGTTTCTTTAGCGTAAATTTAAATAATCAGGGGCCAGCCCAGCCCTCATCTGTCTTTGTAGTGTGTGCGTGTAATACAAATCCGTGACATATACAGTACTCCATCCGAAAACTGTTTCTTTAGCGTAAATTTAACTAATCTGGGCCTAATCTAGTGTCCATAGTGTGTTGTTTTCTGTGACATATACAGTACGCCATCCGAAAACTGTTTCTTTAGGTCCAGATTAGTTATATTTGCCCTAATCTAGTGTCCATATTCTGTGGGTTTCTGTGACATATACTGTCCTGCATCCAAAAACTGTGTCTGTATTGCAAATTCCGATAATCTGGGCCTAATGTAGTGTCCATAATCTGTGGTGTTCTGTAACCAATGCTGTACTACTTCAGAAAACAGTGTCTGTATTGCAGATTCCAATAATTTGGGTCTGATATAGTGTCCATATTCTTTGGGTTTCTGTGACATATACTGTCATGCATCCTAAAACTGTGTCATTAGCTGACTGTAAAACAATCTGCGCCACATCTAGTGACAAAACCATTACTATGAAGAAGGCAAGCACTAAGGGACAGGGAAGTGGGCGTGATGTTGATGGTGCACGTAGAGGCCGTGGCCCTGACTGCAATGAAACTGTGCCTGCTGCTAGTGCATCAGAAAAAGAAAAAAACATCTACCGTATCCAGCTTCTTGTCCAACTTAGCTGGGCGGCGCAGGACAACACTGTCGAAGTCGGACTAGTGCGAACAGTTGGTTGGTTGGATTGCTAAAGAGAATGCTTCCAGTTGGTTAAGCGCCACCCTCTTTTCCACCAAGACCAGTCGCTGTAGCCAAGTGTCTGGTCAACCGACTCCTCACTCTGATCATCCTTCCTCCCACCATGGAGAGGTTTGCCGAACGAATGATCCCACACTCGGATATTCCGAAGAGCTCTTTCCAGCGCCACTATTACATTTGGCCCTCGCGCCCAGCACGCTTGAAGAGGGACCTGAGAGATTGTGTCCCGCTTCCCAAACTCTTGAGTCTTCACAGTCTCAAGAAGATGACGGTGGTGAACGGCAATCATTCGTTCACGAGGTAGATGATTATGAGACACAATTGTCAATCACTGAGGTTGTGGTTAGGTCAAGTCAGGAGGATGAGCAGAGTGAGGAAGTTTAAGAGGAGGTGATGAACGATGAGTTCACTGACCCAACATGGGAAGGTGAAAAGCCGGGAGAGGACAGCAGTACAGAGGGGGAGTGATCCGCAGCACCACAACAGGCTGGAAGAGGCAGTGGGGTTGCAAAAGGGAGAAGTCAGCCCACACTAAACAGGCCTGTAACCGTTGCACCAAGCACCTCCATGTGTAAATCTACCTTCCCAAGGGGTAGGTGTTACGCAGTGAGGCCCTTTTTATTGAGGAAAGTGCAGACGACAAAAGAGTGGTAGTTTGCAACCTGTGCCGTACCAAAATGAGTCGGGGCGTGAACACTAGCAACCTCACCACCACCAGCATGATCCGCCACATGTCATCCAAGCACCCTAATAAGTGGGCCGAATGCCTGGGTCCACAATCTGGGTCTGCGGGTCACACCACTGCCTCCTCTTCCCCTGTGTTACACACTGCTGGCCAATCCCCTGTCAAAAGCGCAGACCCGGATGCCCCTCACCCTGCACCTAGACCTTCGCATGAGCCATCAGCAACAACATCAACTTCCCTATCCCAGCACAGCATCCAAATGTCCATAACACAGTCATTTGAACGCAAGCGTAAATACCCACCCACCCATCGACCATAGCGCTAAATGCGCAACTTTTGAAATGACTGGCCTTTGAAATGTTGCCATTTAGTCTTGTGGACACTGAGGCCTTCCGCAGCCTGATGTCGGTGGCCGTCCCTCGGTACGCAATCCCCAGCCGCCACTATTTTTCACGGTGTGCCGTGCCCGCCGTACACCAGCATGTGTCCCAGAATATCACCCGTGCCCTGACCAACGCAGTTACTGGGAAGGTCCACTTAACCACGGACACATGGACAAGTGCTGGTGGTCAGGGACGCTACATTTCCCTGACTGCACAATGGGTGAATGTTGTGGAGGCCGGGAGTGAGTCGTACCCTGGGATGGCACAGGTGCTAACCACGCCCAGGATTGCGGGCCCTTCATCCATCAGGGTCTCCACCAGCAGCTATGTTACTGGCTCCAACCCCGTCTTCTCCTCCTCCTCCACTTCCACCTCCAGCAGCAGTCAGCCACCAGTCGCTAGCTGGAAGCAGTGTAGCACTGCTGTGGGTAAGTGTCAACAGGCCGTGCTGAAGCTGATCTGCTTAGGGGACAAGCAGCACACCGCGACAGAGCTGTGGCAGGGTAAAAGGGACCAGACCAAGCTGTGGCTCTCGCCACTCAACCTACAACCAGGCATGGTTGTGTCTGACAATGGCCTTAACTTGGGGCCGACTTTGGAGCTCTGCAACCTGACACACATCCCATGGCCTGCCCTGCCGCCAGCGTTTCGCCTGAGTGTGTATTTAGTGCTGCTGGTGGCATTATAACAGATAAGCGTATCGGCTTCTCTACTGGCAATGCTGACAGGTTGGCTCGGATAAAAATGAACAAGGCCTGGATTGCCCCTGACTTCTCAACTCCACCAGAGAAGAACTGAGCTGATGATGAACATAAAGGCAATTTCAATCTATCATTTATAATGTACTCAATCTACTGTAGTGTATTCCCATGCACCTTTTCCACCACAAAAAAGAGTATATGCTTAAATCTTGTTTCCTCCTCCTCCTCCTCCTCATCCAGATTGTATATATGCCTTCCACAAAAAAAAAATTAATAGGTCAGCTCAACTGCAGGCCCTCAAATTATTATTTTTTTTATAGATAGGGTCAGCTCACCAGCAGGCCCTCGCCCCTGTTTTAGAGGGACAGCTCAGCAGCAGGCCCTCACCCCTCATGTTTTTGTCAGATCAGCAAGCCCTTGCTCCAAATGTTTTTGAGGGTCACCAGCAGCCCACCAGTCATAATTTTTCAAGGGTGTGTATGATGCCCTCCTTTATGTGTAACAAAGGGTGTTTTGGAGTGCCAGATCCTTGTGATTTTTGGCAGCCCTTTTTACTTAGCGCATAGGCTTTATGAGCGTAGGAGTCTCACTACCTGAACTATTGTACCACAATGTGAATGTGCATATGGTTGAATCTTCCTTTTCTCATCCTCCTCCTCCTCTTCCATCATATCAACATGCTTATTAATGCCCTCGCATATCATTTTTTACACGGTCATCTCACCTGCAGGCCCTCGCATATAATGTTTTACAGAGTCAGCTCACCTGCAGGCCCTCACCTACAATCTTTTACAGGGTCAGCTCACCTTCTGATGACGACAGCGAAGTCTTGCCTGTTGGTATTCTGGCACACATAGCTGACTTCATATTAGGCTGCATTTCCCATGACCTGTGCGTTATACGCATTTTAGACAACACGGATTACTGGTTGTTCACCCTTCTCAACCCCTGCTACAAACAGAACTTCTCATCTCTCATTCCTCTTGTGGAGAGGACAAGCAAAACAGTGCTATACCAGATGGTCCTTGTTGAAAAATTGCTCCAAAGTTGATAGGGCAGACATCTAAATGGATGGTTGACATCACGGGGACGCGCGATTGCCTAGAAGTTATCTAGAGTCAACAAAGCAGCAGCAGGCCCTCACCTAAAAGTCCAGTCACAGTAGCCAAGAGTCTGGTCAACACAATCCTCACCATGATGGCACACTGGGTGAATGTTGTGGAGGCCGGGAGAAAAGTGGCTGCTGGCACCAGACTTGCCTTCCAAGTGTACTCATTCCAATAACAGGTCCGCTTAGGAGTGCTGTATTGTTATTTATCGTCACTATCTCCCCGAGTCGGGAGTGGGTAATTGTTGCGCAGCCGCTGCCTTCCTTAGATGCTTGTGCTTTAATAACTTGACCCACCCTCTCTGGGTGGTTCACAATTAGGAAAAAAAAGGGGCATGGCAACAACAGCCAATCAGAATTCAGCCATTGACCTCTCTTGGATGTGGTATCCCTTTCTCATACTTCCTCTCCGACATCTAACCCTGATTCCCCTTCACCCGTGATCACTATGGTAGGCGCAGAAAAGAACATTGAAAGTTAATAGGGCAGACATCCAAATGGATCATTGCCGTCACGGGGACGTGCAATTGCCCAGAGGTTATCTAGAGTCACCAATGCGGCTGCAGGCCCTCGCCCCTAAGATTTTAGATGGTCAGATCAGCAGGCCTTTGCTCCAAATGTTTTTGAGGGTCACCAGCAGGCCATCAATCATAATTTTTTAAGGGTGTGTATGATGCGATCCTTTGAGTAACAAAGGGTGCTTTGGAGTGTCGGTTCCTTGTAATTTTTGGAAGCCCTTTCACTTAGTGCTTTATGAGTGTAGGAGTCCCACTACCTGAACAATTGTACCACAATGTGAATGGGGCCCTCCTTGTGATATACAGGCTGTTTCGGAGTGCCTCTTGCTTGTAATTTGTTGCAGCACTTGCACTTTATATACAATTAAATATACAGGAAAGAATGTTTTGAACTGAGAATATTTTTCTTTTTGTACTGAAATAGGCCACTAAGTGCTTTCAAGACATATAACCGCCGCCGTCGTGAACTGAGAATATTTTTTTCTTTCTGTACTGAAATAGGCCACAAAATTCTTCCACAAATAAATGCAACAGTGAAGTGCGTATATTTTTTTCCTTTTTGTAATGAAATAGGACACTAAACTCCCATAAATAAATGCAACAGTGAAGTGCATATATTTTTTTTTTCCTTTTGTTACTGAAATCCCGTAGGACACTGAACGTTTTCACCACAAATAACTGCAGAAGTGAAATGCGTATATATTTTTCTTTTTCCACAGATATAAGCCACTTTTTAACATAGCACTTGCACCCCAATAACAAGAACAAATTGCTAGAATGCAGGAGCTGTATAATTGCTATTTGGATCCCCAAATAATGTTTCCCTGCACTTGTAAATAGTTTTTTTTTCTAGCACTGTTCCAAGCGACTTCCTTCTCTCCCTGCACTAAGATGCTGTGAAATGATTCCTCCCTATCCTTTCCCTGCACTTGTAAATCGCTTTTCTGGCACTGTCACTAGCGCCTTCTGAGGTCTCTCCCTGCACTAAGATGCAGTGAAATTATTCCTCCCTATTAGGGATGAGCGAACTCGAACTGTATAGTTCGGGTTCGTACCGAATTTTGGGGTGTCCGTGACACGGACCCGAACCCGGACATTTTCGTAAAAGTCCGGGTTCGGGTTCGGTGTTCGTCGCTTTCTTGGCGCTTTTGTGACGCTTTCTTGGCGCTTTTTGAAAGGCTGCAAAGCAGCCAATCAACAAGCGTCATACTACTTGCCCCAAGAGGCCATCACAGCCATGCCTACTATTGGCATGGCTGTGATTGGCCAGAGCACCATGTGACCCAGCCTCTATTTAAGCTGGAGTCACATAGCGCCGCCCGTCACTCTGCTCTGATTAGCGTAGGGAGAGGTTGCGGCTGCGACAGTAGGGCGAGATTAGGCAGATTAACTCCTCCAAAGGACTTGATTAACTGATCGATCTGCAGCTGTGGATCATTGAGCTGCTGATCCTCAATTGCTCACTGTTTTTAGGCTGCACAGACCGTTTGTCAGTCTCATTTTTCTGGGGTGATCGGCGGCCATTTTGTGTCTTGTGGTGCGCCAGCACAAGCTGCGACCAAGTGCATTTAACCCTCAATGGTGTGGTTGTTTTTTGGCTAAAGCCTACATCAGGGTGAAGCTGTCACACCAAGTGCATTTAACCAGCAATAGTCTGTTCATTTTTTGGCCATATACAAAATCAGGGGCAAGCTGCGCCTGTCACCAAGTGCATTTAACCCTCAATGGTGTGGTTGTTTTTTGGCTAAAGCCTACATCAGGGTGAAGCTGTCACACCAAGTGCATTTAACCAGCAATAGTCTGTTCATTTTTTGGCCATATACAAAATCAGGGGCAAGCTGCGCCTGTCACCAAGTGCATTTAACCCTCAATGGTGTGGTTGTTTTTTGGCTAAAGCCTACATCAGGGTGAAGCTGTCACACCAAGTGCATTTAACCAGCAATAGTCTGTTCATTTTTTGGCCATATACAAAATCAGGGGCAAGCTGCGCCTGTCACCAAGTGCATTTAACCCTCAATGGTGTGGTTGTTTTTTGGCTAAAGCCTACATCAGGGTGAAGCTGTCACACCAAGTGCATTTAACCAGCAATAGTCTGTTTATTTTTTGGCCATATCCCAGTCTAATTCTGTCACTAAATCCATACCGGTCACCCAGCGCCTAAATACTAGGCCTCAAATTTATATCCAGCTAAATCTGTCCCTAGTGCTGTAGCTGGGCGAGTTATTTAGTGTCCGTTCAAGCACATTTCTTGTTCTGGGTTGAAATACAATTCCCAATTTAGCAATTTCATAATTTAGTGGTTCCTGCTATATCAGAGCTATTTGAAATCTATCCCAAAAAGGGTATATAATATTGAAGGTGCACATTGGGTCATTCAGAATAACTTCACACACACCCGCTACTGTGTATTTCCAAGTCTAATTCTGTCACTAAACCCATACCTGTCACCCAGCGCCTAAATACTAGGCCTCAAATTTAAATCCCTCTAAATCTCTCGTTACCGCTGTACTGTTGTTGCTGGGCAAGATATTTAGTGTCCGTCAAAGCACATTTTTTGTTCTGGGTTGAAGTACAATTCCCAATTTAGCAATTTCATAATTTAGTGGTTCCTGCTATATCAGAGCTATTTGGAATCTATCCCTAAAAGGGTATATAATATTGAAGGTGCACATTGGGTCATTCAGAATAACTTCACACACACCCGCTACTGTGTATTTCCAAGTCTAATTCTGTCACTAAACCCATACCTGTCACCCAGCGCCTAAATACTAGGCCTCAAATTTAAATCCCTCTAAATCTCTCGTTACCGCTGTACTGTTGTTGCTGGGCAAGATATTTAGTGTCCGTCAAAGCACATTTTTTGTTCTGGGTTGAAGTACAATTCCCAATTTAGCAATTTCATAATTTAGTGGTTTCTGCTATATCAGAGCTATTTGAAATCTATCCCTAAAAGGGTATATAATATTGAAGGTGCACATAGGGTCATTCAGAATAACTTCACACACACGCTTCTGTGCATTTCCAAGTCTAATTCTGTCACTAAATCCATACCGGTGACCCAGCGCCTAAATACTAGGCCTCAAATTTATATCCCGCTAAATCTCTCGTTACCGCTGTACTGTTGTTGCTGGGCAAGATATTTAGTGTCCGTCAAAGCACATTTTTTGTTCTGGGTTGAAGTACAATTCCCAATTTAGCAATTTCATAATTTAGTGGTTCCTGCTATATCAGAGCTATTTGAAATCTATCCCAAAAAGGGTATATAATATTGAAGGTGCACATTGGGTCATTCAGAATAACTTCACACACACCCGCTACTGTGTATTTCCAAGTCTAATTCTGTCACTAAACCCATACCTGTCACCCAGCGCCTAAATACTAGGCCTCAAATTTAAATCCCTCTAAATCTCTCGTTACCCACCGCTGTACTGTTGTTGCTGGGCAAGATATTTAGTGTCCGTCAAAGCACATTTTTTGTTCTGGGTTGAAGTACAATTCCCAATTTAGCAATTTCATAATTTAGTGGTTTCTGCTATATCAGAGCTATTTGAAATCTATCCCTAAAAGGGTATATAATATTGAAGGTGCACATAGGGTCATTCAGAATAACTTCACACACACGCTTCTGTGCATTTCCAAGTCTAATTCTGTCACTAAATCCATACCGGTGACCCAGCGCCTAAATACTAGGCCTCAAATTTAAATCCCTCTAAATCTCTCGTTACCGCTGTCCTGTTGTAGCTGGGAAAGTTATTTAGTGCCCGTCAAAGCACATTTTTTGTTCTGGGTTGAAGTACAATTCCCAATTTAGCAATTTCATAATTTAGTGGTTTCTGCTATATCAGAGCTATTTGAAATCTATCCCTAAAAGGGTATATAATATTGAAGGTGCACATAGGGTCATTCAGAATAACTTCACACACACGCTTCTGTGCATTTCCAAGTCTAATTCTGTCACTAAATCCATACCGGTGACCCAGCGCCTAAATACTAGGCCTCAAATTTAAATCCCTCTAAATCTCTCGTTACCGCTGTCCTGTTGTAGCTGGGAAAGTTATTTAGTGCCCGTCAAAGCACATTTTTTGTTCTGGGTTGAAGTACAATTCCCAATTTAGCAATTTCATAATTTAGTGGTTCCTGCTATATCAGAGCTATTTGAAATCTATCCCAAAAAGGGTATATAATATTCAAGGTGCACATTGGGTCATTCAGAATAACTTCACACACACGCTTCTGTGCATTTCCAAGTCTAATTCTGTCACTAAATCCATACCGGTCACCCAGCGCCTAAATACTAGGCCTCAAATTTATATCCCGCTGAATTTGAATACAATACATTGGGCCAAATAATATATTTGTTGTTGTGGTGAACCATAACAATGAGAAAAACATCTAGTAAGGGACGCGGACGTGGACATGGTCGTGGTGGTGTTAGTGGACCCTCTGGTGCTGGGAGAGGACGTGGCCGTTCTGCCACATCCACACGTCCTAGTGTACCAACTACCTCAGGTCCCAGTAGCCGCCAGAATTTACAGCGATATATGGTGGGGCCCAATGCCGTTCTAAGGATGGTAAGGCCTGAGCAGGTACAGGCATTAGTCAATTGGGTGGCCGACAGTGGATCCAGCACGTTCACATTATCTCCCACCCAGTCTTCTGCAGAAAGCGCACAGATGGCGCCTGAAAACCAACCCCATCAGTCTGTCACATCACCCCCATGCATACCAGGGAAACTGTCTCAGCCTCAAGTTATGCAGCAGTCTCTTATGCTGTTTGAAGACTCCGCTGGCAGGGTTTCCCAAGGGCATCCACCTAGCCCTTCCCCAGCGGTGAAAGACATAGAATGCACTGACGCACAACCACTTATGTTTCCTGATGATGAGGACATGGGAATACCACCTCAGCATGTCTCTGATGATGACGAAACACAGGTGCCAACTGCTGCGTCTTTCTGCAGTGTGCAGACTGAACAGGAGGTCAGGGATCAAGACTGGGTGGAAGACGATGCAGGGGACGATGAGGTCCTAGACCCCACATGGAATGAAGGTCGTGCCACTGACTTTCACAGTTCGGAGGAAGAGGCAGTGGTGAGACCGAGCCAACAGCGTAGCAAAAGAGGGAGCAGTGGGCAAAAGCAGAACACCCGCCGCCAAGAGACTCCGCCTGCTACTGACCGCCGCCATCTGGGACCGAGCACCCCAAAGGCAGCTTCAAGGAGTTCCCTGGCATGGCACTTCTTCAAACAATGTGCTGACGACAAGACCCGAGTGGTTTGCACGCTGTGCCATCAGAGCCTGAAGCGAGGCATTAACGTTCTGAACCTGAGCACAACCTGCATGACCAGGCACCTGCATGCAAAGCATGAACTGCAGTGGAGTAAACACCTTAAAACCAAGGAAGTCACTCAGGCTCCCCCTGCTACCTCTTCTGCTGCTGCCGCCTCGGCCTATTCTGCTGCTGCCGCCTCGGCCTCTTCCTCCGCCTCTGGAGGAACGTTGGCACCTGCCGCCCAGCAAACAGGGGATGTACCACCAACACCACCACCACCACCTCCGTCACCAAGCGTCTCAACCATGTCACACGCCAGCGTTCAGCTCTCCATCTCACAAACATTTGATAGAAAGCGTAAATTCCCACCTAGCCACCCTCGATCCCTGGCCCTGAATGCCAGCATTTCTAAACTACTGGCCTATGAAATGCTGTCATTTAGGCTGGTGGACACAGACAGCTTCAAACAGCTCATGTCGCTTGCTGTCCCACAGTATGTTGTTCCCAGCCGGCACTACTTCTCCAAGAGAGCCGTGCCTTCCCTGCACAACCAAGTATCCGATAAAATCAAGTGTGCACTGCGCAACGCCATCTGTAGCAAGGTCCACCTAACCACAGATACGTGGACCAGTAAGCACGGCCAGGGACGCTATATCTCCCTAACTGCACACTGGGTAAATGTAGTGGCAGCTGGGCCCCAGGCGGAGAGCTGTTTGGCGCACGTCCTGCCGCCGCCAAGGATCGCAGGGCAACATTCTTTGCCTCCTGTTGCCACCTCCTCCTTCTCGGCTTCCTCCTCCTCTTCTTCCACCTGCTCATCCAGTCAGCCACACACCTTCACCACCAACTTCAGCACAGCCCGGGGTAAACGTCAGCAGGCCATTCTGAAACTCATATGTTTGGGGGACAGGCCCCACACCGCACAGGAGTTGTGGCGGGGTATTGAACAACAGACCGACGAGTGGTTGCTGCCGGTGAGCCTCAAGCCCGGCCTGGTGGTGTGTGATAATGGGCGAAATCTCGTTGCAGCTCTGGGACTAGCCAATTTGACGCACATCCCTTGCTTGGCGCATGTGCTGAATTTGGTGGTGCAGAAGTTCATTCACAACTACCCCGACATGTCAGAGCTGCTGCATAAAGTGCGGGCCGTCTGTTCGCGCTTCCGGCGTTCACATCCTGCCGCTGCTCGCCTGTCTGCGCTACAGCGTAACTTCGGCCTTCCCGCTCACCGCCTCATATGCGACGTGCCCACCAGGTGGAACTCCACCTTGCACATGCTGGACAGACTGTGCGAGCAGCAGCAGGCCATAGTGGAGTTTCAGCTGCAGCACGCACGGGTCAGTCGCACTACAGAACAGCACCACTTCACCACCAATGACTGGGCCTCCATGCGAGACCTGTGTGCCCTGTTGCGCTGTTTCGAGTACTCCACCAACATGGCCAGTGGCGATGACACCGTTATCAGCGTTACAATACCACTTCTATGTCTCCTTGAGAAAACACTTAGGGCGATGATGGAACAGGAGGTGGCCCAGGAGGAGGAGGAGGAGGATGAGGAAGAGGGGTCATTTTTAGCACTTTCAGGCCAGTCTCTTCGAAGTGACTCAGAGGGAGGTTTTTTGCAACAGCAGAGGCCAGGTACAAATGTGGCCAGCCAGGGCCCACTACTGGAGGACGAGGAGGACGAGGATGAGGAGGAGGTGGAGGAGGATGAGGATGAAGCATGGTCACAGCGGGGTGGCACCCAACGCAGCTCGGGTCCATCACTGGTGCGTGGCTGGGGGGAAAGGCAGGACGATGACGATACGCCTCCCACAGAGGACAGCTTGTCCTTACCCCTGGGCAGCCTGGCACACATGAGCGACTACATGCTGCAGTGCCTGCGCAACGACAGCAGAGTTGCCCACATTTTAACCTGTGCGGACTACTGGGTTGCCACCCTGCTGGATCCACGCTACAAAGACAATGTGCCCACCTTACTTCCTGCACTGGAGCGTGATAGGAAGATGCGCGAGTACAAGCGCACGTTGGTAGACGCGCTACTGAGAGCATTCCCAAATGTCACAGGGGAACAAGTGGAAGCCCAAGGCCAAGGCAGAGGAGGAGCAAGAGGTCGCCAAGGCAGCTGTGTCACGGCCAGCTCCTCTGAGGGCAGGGTTAGCATGGCAGAGATGTGGAAAACTTTTGTCAACACGCCACAGCTAACTGCACCACCACCTGATACGCAACGTGTTAGCAGGAGGCAACATTTCACTAACATGGTGGAACAGTACGTGTGCACACCCCTCCACGTACTGACTGATGGTTCGGCCCCATTCAACTTCTGGGTCTCTAAATTGTCCACGTGGCCAGAGCTAGCCTTTTATGCCTTGGAGGTGCTGGCCTGCCCGGCAGCCAGCGTTTTGTCTGAACGTGTATTCAGCACGGCAGGGGGCGTCATTACAGACAAACGCAGCCGCCTGTCTACAGCCAATGTGGACAAGCTGACGTTCATAAAAATGAACCAGGCATGGATCCCACAGGACCTGTCCGTCCCTTGTCCAGATTAGACATTAACTACCTCCCCATAACCATATATTATTGGACTCCAGGGCACTTCCTCATTCAATCCTATTTTTATTTTCATTTTACCATTATATTGCGATGCTACCCAAAGTTGAATGAACCTCTCCTCTGCCTGTGTGCTAGGCCTAAATATATGCCAATGGACTGTTGCAGTGGTGGCTGACATGAAGCCTGATTCTCTGCTATGACATGCAGACTAATTCTCTGCTGACATGAAGCCAGATTGTCTGTTACGGGACCTCTCTCCTCTGCCTGGGTGCTGGGCCTAAATTTATGACAATGGACTGTTGCAGTGGTGGCTGACGTGAAGCCTGATTCTCTGCTATGACATGCAGACTGATTCTCTGCTGTCATGAAGCCAGATTGTCTGTTACGGGACCTTTCTCCTCTACCTGGGTTCTGGGCCTAAATTTATGAAAATTGACTCTTACAGTGGTGGGTGACGTGAAGCCTGATTCTCTGCTATGATATGAAGACTGATTCTCTGCTGACATGAAGCCAGATTGTCTGTTACGGGACCTTTCTCCTCTGCCTGGGTTCTGGGCCTAAATTTATGAAAATTGACTCTTACAGTGGTGGGTGACGTGAAGCCTGATTCTCTGCTATGATATGAAGACTGATTCTCTGCTGACATGAAGCCAGATTGTCTGTTACGGGACCTTTCTCCTCTGCCTGGGTTCTGGGCCTAAATTTATGAAAATTGACTCTTACAGTGGTGGGTGACGTGAAGCCTGATTCTCTGCTATGATATGAAGACTGATTCTCTGCTGACATGAAGCCAGATTGTCTGTTACGGGACCTTTCTCCTCTGCCTGGGTTCTGGGCCTAAATTTATGAAAATTGACTCTTACAGTGGTGGGTGACGTGAAGCCTGATTCTCTGCTATGATATGAAGACTGATTCTCTGCTGACATGAAGCCAGATTGTCTGTTACGGGACCTTTCTCCTCTGCCTGGGTTCTGGGCCTAAATTTATGAAAATTGACTCTTACAGTGGTGGGTGACGTGAAGCCTGATTCTCTGCTATGATATGAAGACTGATTCTCTGCTGACATGAAGCCAGATTGTCTGTTACGGGACCTTTCTCCTCTGCCTGGGTTCTGGGCCTAAATTTATGAAAATTGACTCTTACAGTGGTGGGTGACGTGAAGCCTGATTCTCTGCTATGATATGAAGACTGATTCTCTGCTGACATGAAGCCAGATTGTCTGTTACGGGACCTTTCTCCTCTGCCTGGGTTCTGGGCCTAAATTTATGAAAATTGACTCTTACAGTGGTGGGTGACGTGAAGCCTGATTCTCTGCTATGATATGAAGACTGATTCTCTGCTGACATGAAGCCAGATTCTCTGTTACGGGACCTCTCTCCTCTGCCTGGGTGCTGGGCCTAAATTTATGACAATGGACTGTTGCAGTGGTGGCTGACGTGAAGCCTGATTCTCTGCTATGACATGCAGACTGATTCTCTGCTGACATGAAGCCAGATTCTCTGTTACGGGACCTCTCTCCTCTGCCTGTGTGTGTGCTGGGCCTAAATATATGCCAATGGACTGTTGCAGTGGTGGCTGACGTGAAGCCTCATTCTCTGCTATGACATGCAGACTAATTCTCTGCTGACATGAAGACAGATTCTCTGTTACGGGACCTCTCTCCTCTGCCTGGGTGCCGGGGCCTAAATATCTGAGAATGGACTGTTCCAGTGGTGGGTGACGGGAAGCCAGATTCTCTGCTATGGAACCTCTCTCCAATTGATTTTGGTTAATTTTTATTTATTTAATTTTTATTTTAATTCATTTCCCTATCCACATTTGTTTGCAGGGGATTTACCTACATGTTGCTGCCTTTTGCAGCCCTCTAGCTCTTTCCTGGGCTGTTTTACAGCCTTTTTAGTGCCGAAAAGTTCGGGTCCCCATTGACTTCAATGGGGTTCGGGTTCGGGACGAAGTTCGGATCGGGTTCGGATCCCGAACCCGAACATTTCCGGGATGTTCGGCCGAACTTCTCGAACCCGAACATCCAGGTGTTCGCTCAACTCTACTCCCTATCCTTTCCCTGCACTTATAAATCTTTTTTTTTTTTCACAATGAGGTTTTTCCTGTTGCTGTCCCTAGCTCCTTTTGACGGCTCTCCCTGCACTCTGAACGCTGGAAAATGTCTGACTCTAAGATGGCCGCCGTATTTATAGGGCTGTGACATCACAGGGCTGGCTGTCTGCTGATTGGCTGCATGCATGGCTTTGTGGGTCAGCCCGCCTTCCCAAAGATCCTTGCCCCATGTCCTCACATGTGTAGCCGCCAATTTAGGAGAAATTGCGATTCATTACCACGAAGTGCGAGGAAATTAGCATTTGTTGCAAATCAAATTTTTCCTGAAATTCGGATCGAATTCCACTTCGTCTGATTCAATTCGCTTATCTCTAATCATCATCATTGTTATCCACAACCCACATGTCATCTATTTTCATTGCTTAATTCCACCTACTCACAACAAATTGTAAGTAAGAGGGACTATCTGTGAAAACACACTGGTCCCACCTGTGAAAAATCACTGATCTGACTGCAGTATCTACTTATTTTGGGAATTTATGTAATGTCTGTTTTTAACGAATCAGTAAAAGGGGGTATTGTTGACATTCGGTGACTCTTAGGCCTCATGCACACGACCGTTGTGTGCATCCGTGGCCGTTGTGCCGTTTTCCGTTTTTTTTCGCGGACCCATTGACTTTCAATGGGTCCGTGGAAAAATCGGAAAATGCACCGTTTTGCAGCCGAGGCCGTGATCCGTGTATCCTGTCCGTCAAAAAAATATGACCTGTCCTATTTTTTTGACGGACAACGGTTCACGGACCCATTCAAGTCAATGGGTCCGTGAAAGAACACGGATGCACACAAGATTGGCATCCGTGTCCGTGATCCGTGGCCGTAGGTTGCTTTCATACAGACGGATCCAAAGATCCGTCTGCATAAAAGCTTTTTCAGAGGTGAGTTTTCACTTCGTGAAAACTCAGATCCGACAGTATATTCTAACACAGAAGCGTTCCCATGGTGATGGGGACGCTTCAGGTTAGAATATACTGAAAAACTGTGTACATGACTGCCCCCTGCTGCCTGGCAGGTGCTGCCAGGCTGCAGGGGGCAGACCCCCCCCCCCCTGTTTTTAACTCATTTGTGGCCAGTGCGGCCGCCCCCCCCCCCCTCCCCTGTAGTTAACTTCTTGGTAGCCAGCCCCCCCTCCCTCCCCTGTAGTTAACTAATTGGTGTCCAGTGGGCCCCCCCTCCGTCCGCTATAGATAACTCATTGGTGGCCAGTGGGCCCTCTCCCCTCCCTCCCCCTCCTAATTAAAATCGCCCCCTATCATTGGTGGCAGTGGTGAGTACCGATCGGAGTCCCAGTGTAATCGCTGGGGCTCCGATCGGTAACCATGGCAACCGGGACGCTACTGCAGTCCCGGTTGCCATGGTAGCTTAGCAATTTGTAGAAGCTTCATACTTACCTGAAGAGCAGCGATGTCTGTGACCGGCCGGGAGCTCCTCCTACTGGTAAGTGACAGGTCTGTGCTATAAGCAATGCGCCGCACAGACCTTTCACTTACCAGTAGGAGGAGCTCCCGGCCGGTCACAGACATCGCAGCTCTTCAGGTAAGTATGAAGCTTCTACAAATTGCTAAGCTACCATGGCAACCGGGACTGCAGTAGCGTCCCGGTTGCCATGGTTACCGATCGGAGCCCCAGCGATTACACTGGGACTCCGATCGGTACTCACCACTGCCACCAATGATAGGGGGGCGATTTTAATTAGGAGGGGGAGGGAGGGGAGAGGGCCCACTGGCCACCAACGAGTTATCTACAGCGGAGGGAGGGGGGGCCCACTGGACACCAATGAGTTATCTATAGCGCACGGAGGGGGGGCCCACTGGCCACCAACGAGTTTACTACAGGGGAGGGAGGGGGGGGGGGGCCGCACAGGGGAGGGAGGGGGGGGGCGGCCGCACTGGCCACCAATGAGTTAACTACAGGGGAGGGAGGGGGGGGGGCGGCCGCACTGGCCACCAATGAGTTAAAAACAGGGGGGGGGGGTCTGCCCCCTGCTGCCTGGCAGCACCTGCCAGGCAGCAGGGGGCAGTCATGTACACAGTTTTTCAGTATATTCTAACCTGAAGCGTCCCCATCACCATGGGAATGCCTCTGTGTTAGAATATACTGTCGGATCTGATTTTCACGATGTAGCTCATATCCGACAGTATATTCTAACATAGAGGCGTTCCCATGGTGATGGGGACGCTTCAAGTTAAAATATACCATCGGATTGGAGAAAACTCCAATCCGATGGTATAAAAGAACTCCAGACTTTACATTGAAAGTCAATGGGGACGGATCCGTTTGAAATGGCACCATATTGTGTCAACTTCAAACGGATCCGTCCCTATTGACTTGCATTGTAATTCAGGACGGATCCGTTTGGCTCCGCACGGCCAGGCGGACACCAAAACGACTTTTTTTTCATGTCCGTGGATCCTCCAAAAATCAAGGAAGACCCACGGACGAAAAAACGGTCACGGATAACGGATCCACGGACCCCGTTTTTTCGGACCGTGAAAAAAAACTGTCGTGTGCATGAGGCCTTAAGGTGATTTGCGCTCATTTTATACCATTGTACGATGATAGTTGTCAAAGAAAAGGGTCTGAAATGTTCAAGCAAATTTTTTGTCTTTTCTTTTCAATACATTTGCAAAGATTTGTAAAATTCTGTGTGTATGTATGAGTACAGTATCTACACACACAGGGCGAGGCAGAAGTTTGTGAATACCCTTTTAACTGGTGTAATTTGTAGAAAATTAACTTACAATGTGCAAAAGTATTAATTCGGAGGGAGGCTGCATTATTTGGTGGTGGGAACGTTTTTAGTTGTTATTTTGAAATCCACCATATAGTAGGACAGGGCAGCCAATCCCAAGGATGCAAACACAAACTGGCTTGACAAACGGCCGGATCATGGTATGGCCCGAAATATTGCTAATGTTGCTGGAGTAACAAATAAATTATTAATTGCAATTGGAGTGCTGTCTAAAGTCGTTTTTCCGCATCTAAGTTACAAGGTCCTTAGGTGGAGTAGGATGAGCACAGGACGAGCACCCTATAAAAGCCCCCAGTTGGATGAGTGCTGTGGCTGATACATTTTTTTAAGTTTGCCATATAGAATTCAGCACAGGTTTTTCCAATGGGAAGGGGTTAATGTGATACATTAGTCTTAGCTAGAATTCACTCAGAAACACGCTGGAAGTGTCATTTTGACCTATATTTATCTGTTTGAGAATTAAGAAAAATTAAAATTAGTGATGAGCAAATCTAAGAAATTGAATTTGATTCAAAGTTTAGGAAAAATTCGATTTGCCATAAATCAGAATTTCCTCGCGCTTCGTTATAACAAATACATTTTTCCTAAAATGGTGGCTTAAATAAAATACTCACACTCATCCACTTGGTCGTGGAGGGGCCGCCAATGCAGTTTGATTAATAATGATCAGTGGTGATGTCTTCACGCTCACCGCAGGTCCTTTGGTGGGTTTTCTTCAAACCAGACAGGAGCGGATGGCCTCTCTGCGATCAAGTGGATGAGGTGAGTATAATATTTTTTTAACCCTGGATTAACTCCCTGAGCACCTGAATGTGCTGCGATCAGTGTTGAACATGGCATCTTAGGCGTTAAATGATGGGGGATGGTGTGGTTGCCACATCCTTGCGCTCGCACAATACAATTAAAAGCTGTTTGTGATGAAGTAATTCATAAGGAATCAAATTTCTTGATGAAGTTCAGCGAAGCAGCTGAATTGAATTTTTCAAAACTTCGCTCATCTCTAGTAGAAGTTTACTAAAGTGTTTTATATGATGTGTCCTACGCATCCGCCCTGCCAGATACTCCTGGTTTAATGTTTAATCCAGTCTTTGTGAACACACTGAAGAACACTAAGTGATATTTCTTCACAGCACTGTAGGATTCACCTTTTCAGGTGTACCATATTACGCAATACGTAGTCCTGCCTCATCTTACTCACTGTACAGATCAATCATTACTTTCTGGACAACACATCTCGTGTCGACCACTGGTCTCTGTTTTTCCTGCTCCAGCAATGATGTCCTGACATGACATGTGACCGTTGTGTCCTTACTTTTTAACATGAGCAAACCCAAACTGCAAAGTTCTGGTTCGTACCGAACTTTGCAAGTTTGGGTGCCCGGACCCGAAACCGGACTTTTTCACTGAAGTCCGGATTTGGTGTTCGGGTGATTTTATAATTTTCCATTATAATACAGGCATAATGCAAAATAATATGGCCATTTAGGGGTTAAAAAAACCATAACTCACCTCATCGACTTGATCGCCCTGCAGCAGTCTCTTCTATCTTCTTTGAGCAAAGGACCTGTGATGTGCGCAATGACATCACCACGCTCTGCCACATGGTGAGCGCGGTGACGTCATTGCTCACATCGTAGGTCCTTTGGCAGGTCCTGCTGAATGAAGATAGACGAGACTGCTGCAGTGCTATCAAGTGGATGAGGTGAGTTGTGTATGGTATTTTTTCAACCCCTAAATGGCCATATTATTTTGCATTCTGTCTAAAGAATGCTATTATTTTTTATATAACCATGTTATAACAGAAAATAATGAGGTTGACTTAATTGGGGTTCAGGGTCAAGTTCGGGTCCCAAACCCGATCTTTGACCTGAAATTCCGCCGAACCTGGTGAACCCGAACTCCCACCGGTTCGATCATCCCTAAACATGACTATTTGTTATTTTTTGTATTAAAGTGATATGGAGAAACACGTTATCAGGATAAGTTAGCCAGATACACAGAGTTGCAAAGAATCAAACCCCAAGAGCAAATAATCTAATCAATGTGTACTGTACTTTTCTATCATGTAGAAGGTACACAGCCCCATATTATACTGAGATATTTCAATTATGCCACATTCAGTGTATAGAGATTAAAACGGCTACAAAATAGTCATTACTGAAATTAAAATACTGATATGAATGCCAGTATATTGAGTCACATATGAAAACAATGCATGCTCCCCAGTTAAACAATGGATTCAGACTTTGGACGTAGATTTTCTTTTACAAAGCAGTTTATTTTGCGTTAAACAATGACCTGGTGATTTTTAGTGCTTATATATGAAGTATAAATAGAGATAATACTGCTGTTTGTGTTATGTCTAAAATAAACACCTAACCCATTAATATTGTATTACTATACAAACTCCATTGTAAACAATATGTGATACAAAATGTTCTCTTTAGAAGACTGTCCAAAAAGTCTTTGTGAATGCCACATTAGGCCTTTGAGCCGAGAGTCCATTTCACTTAAGCAGTTAAATATTGGATCTAATATGGCTTTTGTTTCAGACTTTGATAGGTATTATGGGGTTAGATCATGAGTTTAATAAAACATAAAAATATCTGGAGTGATGATCACCATTATTTTAATGATATCAATGCAAAATCTGTTGCTCTACAGGGTACTTTTCACCTTTTTTCTCTTTTTCGTCACATTATCTGGATTACTTCTGTCTTTCTTTTCTATTGGCAGCATGTCAAATGAAACAATCGAGCACTGGCATCTTCCAAGATATCATTGCAACCAGTTATTGTTAACCACTTACTCTCCTGCATAGAGAATAGTCCCTCACATGTTGTTCCAGAGATACACATGGTATGTAGTGCCCCATAGTTATCTTCTTCACTGCCTAGAGAAATCTTGCTCTATATTTCTATGGATTTAGAAATAGTTATGAATCAATGAAAAAGGTGCCTGGTCCACTTCACATGCTTCTCTGAAATGACTACTCCAACACTAAGAAGAGAGGAAGGGAGCAGAGAAGCTACTGAGTCCACTGCTTAGTTCACTACTGAACGCAGGAGAAGGTGGACCAGAATTTCACAGTTAAAACATCATCACGCCTTTCATTGTCAAAGAAAGTGAAGAGGGTGCAGTTGTTGCAGAGAAAACTGATGCTGTAGGTGTCATGGTAAAGCCCATGTTGCTCCTAGAGGCTCATTCGCATATGTTAAAACATCCATTTTCTCAGCAGTGTGGGCACATAAGAAACATGAGTCCAACACAGATGCCTTCACAATGCAGCAGGTCAGCCAGTTTCATGGGTACAAACAGGCTTGGACTGGCCCACAGGGGTACAGGTGAATTCCCCGGTGGGCCCCTGGTCTCCCACCACCCGCACAGTTTATTATTATAGACATAATCAGATAACTGAGATAACTTCTAGGTATAGAGGAAAGCTACCAGTGTCCTCTTCTCCCCAGGATCTACCTTCTCAAAGTTACTGCAGGGACCCCCATATTCAATCATCTGGTACTATCTTGCTGCTGTGTGAGCAGGTACGTATAGTGGGCCCCCAAAATACATTTTACTGGTGGGTTCTAGGCAACCCAGTCCAACACTGGATACAAATCTGATGACAGATCCCCTTTAAAGGTAATCTGTTACCTTGAAAATGCTGTGAAATCTGCAGGAGGCATGCTACAGAGCAGAATGATGTATAGTTTTATAGGAAATGATTTAGTATAACTTATTCAATTCATTAAAGTAATTGGTCTTTCTGAGCTCAGTTGCCCAAGTGGGCAGTACGATCACTGATCGACAGCTATCTCTGTATACTCAGTTACACAGAGAATAGTATCAATTACTGATAAGACTGCCCACTTGGCTATTGGGCTCAGAAGAATATAGATTTAAATGGATAAATTACAAGTTTTATTGATTTATTTCCCCTAGATAGATATATTTATCAACCTCCTCCTGCTCTATAACATTTTCCTATCTATCTACCTATCCATCCATTGTCTATCTAACATTTTTGTTTGCCTCTTTTATGTTGTTTCTTATTTTAGACTCCTAGATTAAAAAGCATATTTTAGTCTACTGACAATTGCCAAATTACAAAGTAAACATCAATAAGAAAATTTTTCATTATCCAAATTAGCCATTTGTGGCTGCATTCTGTAACAACTTTGTGCATTTTCATAATAAACACTGTGTCCAAATACTTACATTTGCTTATAATTATACTCCTAATGCAAAGCTTCCTCATTATGAAGGTTGGCAAAATCCCAATTCAACTTAATTTCTTTGACTTTAATTTCTGGACGAAAAGCATTAGCTCAAACATGTGAAAAATGTATAATGTGCTCATTCAATTAGGAAGTAATTAGATATTGAATCAACCATATATCACACTTGGGATTAGAGAAGGAGGTGGAAGATTTGCCTCATTCTGTAGCATAAAACAATTTTGTTAATTAGTTATTGCTAATTGAGATTGAGAAAGCATCATTATGCCACCATACAGGTTTGCTTTTGCTGTTCTGTGTTCTAAGTGTGACTTAGAAAATGACTGCGACACAAGATAATACAAGAAAAGCCTTTAATGTTTGAGTCACAGCATGTTCAGTTAAACATAATTTCATTGCAAATTGTCTTTACCTGTAAAATGTGCACTTGAAACTGGGGTTCAGTGATGCTATGACTATAAAACACAGCATGAATGTTAAAATATATACTAGCAGAAGGACCCGGCTTTGCACGGGTATATTTCATCTATTTCATTTATTGTTTGTGTGTGAGGTTAAAAGATATCGACAGTGTTCTCCATAACAGTGACCTCTACAGCACCCCGCCCCTTTAACAGTGACTTCCAAAGTACCCTGCTCCTTTAACAGTGACCTCCACAGTACCCCTCTCTCTTAACAGTGATCGCACAATACCCTGCTGCCTTAACAGTGACATCCACAGCAGCTGCCCCTTCAATAGTGGCCTCCACCATGCCCACCCACTAACCTCCACAGCGGCCTGACCCCCTAACAGTAACATCCATAGTGCCCGCCCATTTAACAGTGACCTCCACAGTGGCTGCCCCTTTTTTAGTGACCTCCACAGTACCCCGTCTCCTTAACATTGATTTCCACAATAACTCAGCTCCTTAACAGGGACCTCCACAGAATCTGACCCTTTAATAGTGACCTACACAGTCCCCTGAGCCTTTAACAGCAACCTTCATGGTGCCCACCCCTTTATTAGTGACCTCTATAGTACCCAGTCTCCTTAACAATGATTTCCACAATAACCCGTCTCCTTATCAGTGAGCTCCACAACACCCCACCCCCTTAGCAGTGACCTCCATAGCTGACCATCCCCTTAACTGTCACCTCCACCATTCCGTGCCCACTTAACAGAGACCTCCACAGCACCCGCCCCTTTAACCGTGACCTCCACAGTACCCCATCTCCTTAACAGTGATCTCCACAATAACCTTCCCGCCTAACAGTGACCTATACAGCACTCTGCCCCTTAACACTGACCTCCATAGATCACCCCCTTAACTGTGACCTCCACAGCACTATGCTCCCTTAACAGTGTCATCCGCAGCGCTCTGCCCCTTAAAAGGTGACATACAGCAGTGAAGAAAAAAAGCTGAGTCGTTATAGAAACTGGGTGTAAAACTATGTGTATGTTGAGACTAAGGGCCTGCAAACTTCTTTTAATCCATACCCCCTGAGCAAAGGGTACCTCAAAATTGTGACTTTGGGGTTTCATAAGGGTACTTTCACACTAGCATAGAGTTCCGTCACAGGGGCTCTATACCAGAAAAGAACTGATCAGGCATATCCCCATGCATTCTGAATGGAGAGTAATCCGTTCAGGATGCATCAGGATGTCTTCAGTTCAGTCATTTTAACTGATCAGGCAAAAGCGAAAACCGCATGCGCAGACCAAAAAGAAAAATAAATACCGGATCCGTTTTGCCTGATGACACCGGAAAAACTGATCCGGTATTGCAATCCATTTTTCTGACTGATCAGGCATTTTTCAGCCTGATCAGTCAGAAAAAATGACATGCGTTTGCATACAGTTTGCCTGATCAGGCAGGCAGTTTAGGCAACGGAACTGCCTGCCGGAATCAAACAACACAAGTGTGAAGGTACCCTAAGGGTACTTTCACACTAGCGTTTTTCTTTTCCGGCATAGAGTTCCGTCACTGGGGCTCTATACCGGAAAAGAACTGATCAGTTTTATCCCCATGCATTCTGAATGGAGAGTAATCCGTTCAGGATGCATCAGGATGTCTTCAGTTCAGTCATTTTGACTGATCAGGAATTTTTTCCCATAGGAATGTATTAGTGCCGGATCTGGCATTCAGAATACCGGCTAGTAATGGCTAGCCTATATTCTCCCTGTCCATGCTTCCCAGACAAGCATAACGCTCAGCTAAATAACCAGTCTTTAAACAGTTAGGTCTTGAAATATTTTGGACAGTGACACGAGTTTTGCCATTTTAGCTGTTTACAAAAACATATTCAAGATACAGTTATACAGAAAGAACCACGAAAAAGAAGCCCGCCTCCTGTGATAGTATGACCAGATGAACGAGCGAGTGGATTGTGTTTTTTTTTTTTTTATTATCCACAAGTCACAAAAGATGCTGAAAGTGGTCCCCATTCAGGTCTCTGCATCTTTGGGCAGGTCGAATTATGTTGGCTGATACTGCTTGTGATTCTGCAGATGGTGTTTGTGATGTTTTCCTTGAGTTCATCCAGGAGGTTGTGGATTGTTTGCGGACACTTTCTGTTAAAGTTCTCTTAAATTATCTCCATACATAAAAATCACATGTGGACAATTCTATGGAACATGGTGGATATAACCCCTTGCTTACAGTTCACTCCTCTGTAAATAGTTTATGTAAATAATCCATGCCAGTGAGTTCCATAAGATGTGGCATGTTGTTAGGCTGGCAGCTCGTGTCCGCCATTGTCTTGTTGTCACAGGCAATCACAGGCATCGCTCCATTATCCCTGTGTGTACTGTGACTAGCGCTCAGTGAACTCCTTTCAGCACTAGGAGAGTTAATCCCTTTCTCCTGCCCCTGTCCAGGTGCTGGTTAATTTGCTGATCAGCCTTCTATTTGGCTGGACTCTGGATCCACCTCCCCACCTGAGCTTTAAGGTTTCTACTTGTTAGTAACCAGTGAAGGTGATCTCGTCTGAATTCCTGTGTACCGAACCCTGTCTTCTGATTATGCTCCTTGCTGTCTGCCCTGACCTTGGAACTGTCACCTGGATTATTCACAAACTCTGCTTGTCCTGACCTTGGAATCACTATTTGGAATATGCAAGTACTCAGCTTGTCCTGACTATTGGACTGTATTCAGACTGCGCTTTTGACTGTGTCATTGTTGCTTCACATCGGAGTGTCTCTGACCCCTGTGGATCAGCAGCCAACTACACCAGGACTACTCCAAGAAGCAGCAGCCTGATTGGTTCTTTGCGGCAAAGTCAAGATCCCTAGGGGTATAGGGGTAAAAGGGTGAATACCAGGGAACTTAGGTTAAGCCCAAAGCCAAACTGGTTACTTGGTACAGTGGGTGTATACCCACTGTCGGTAACAAATGTTTGCTGCAGACATTTTTTCTTCTGCAGCATCACTGTTGAAGAGCTGCAAGCAGAATCAGCCAACTTAATTCAACGTGCCCAAAGATGCATAGACATGAACGAGGACCGCTTTCAACATCTTTTGTGACTTGTCAGTAATAGGGATGAGGGAACTCGAACTGTATAGTTCGGGTTCGTACCGAATTTTGGGGTGTCCGTGACACGGACCCGAACCCGGACATTTCCGTAAAAGTCCGGGTTCGGGTTCGGTGTTCGTCGCTTTCTTGGCGCGTTTGTGACGCTTTCTTGGCGCTTTTTGAAAGGCTGCAAAGCAGCCAATCAACAAGCGTCATACTACTTGCCCCAAGAGGCCGTCACAGCCATGCCTACTATTGGCATGGCTGTGATTGGCCAGAGCACCATGTGACCCAGCCTCTATTTAAGCTGGAGTCACATAGCGCCGCCCGTCACTCTGCTCTGATTAGCGTAGGGAGAGGTTGCGGCTGCGACAGTAGGGCGAGATTAGGCAGATTAACTTCTCCAAAGGACTTGATTAATCGATCGATCTGCAGCTGTGCATCATTGAGCTGCTGAAATTCAATTGCTCACTGTTTTTAGGCTGCCCAGACCGTTTGTCAGTCACTTTTTTCTGGGGTGATCGGCGGCCATTTTGTGTCTTGTGGTGCGCCAGCACAAGCTGCGACCAAGTGCATTTAACCCTCAATGGTGTGGTTGTTTTTTGGCTAAAGCCTACATCAGGGTGAAGCTGTCACACCAAGTGCATTTAACCAGCAATAGTCTGTTTATTTTTTGGCCATATACTACATCAGGGGCAAGCTGCGCCTGTCACCAAGTGCATTTAACCCTCAATGGTGTGGTTGTTTTTTGGCTAAAGCCTACATCAGGGTGAAGCTGTCACACCAAGTGCATTTAACCAGCAATAGTCTGTTTATTTTTTGGCCATATACTACATCAGGGGCAAGCTGCGCCTGTCACCAAGTGCATTTAACCCTCAATGGTGTGGATGTTTTTTGGCTAAAGACTACATCAGGGTGAAGCTGTCACACCAAGTGCATTTAACCAGCAATAGTCTGTAAATTTTTTGGCTATATACTCAATCAGGGGCAAGCTGCGCCCGTCACCAAGTGCATTTAACCAGCAATAGTCTGTTCATTTTTTAGCCATATACTACATCAGGGGCAAGCTGTGCCCGTCACCAAGTGCATTTAACCCTCAGTAGTGTGGTTGGTCAAGCTGTCACACAAAGTGCATTTAACCAGCAATAATGTGGTTATTTTTTGGCCATATCCCAGTCTAATTCTGTCACTAAATCCATACCGGTCACCCAGCGCCTAAATACTAGGCCTCAAATTTATATCCCGCTAAATCTGTCGTTACCGCTGTACTGTTGTGGCTGGGCAAGTTATTTAGTGTCCGTTAAAGCACATTTTTTGTTCAGGGTTGAAATACAATTCCCAATTTAGCAATTTCATAATTTAGTGGTTTCTGCTATATCAGAGCTATTTGAAATCTATCCCTAAATGGGTATATAATATTCAAGGTGCACATAGGGTCATTCAGAATAACTTCACACACACGCTACTGTGCATTTCCAAGTCTAATTCTGTCACTAAATCCATACCGGTCACCCAGCGCCTAAATACTAGGCCTCAAATTTATATCCCGCTAAATCTGTCGTTACCGCTGTCCTGTTGTGGATGGGCAAGTTATTTAGTGTCCGCCAAAGCACATTTTTTGTTCTGGGTTGAAATACAATTCCCAATTTAGCAATTTCATAATTTAGTGGTTTCTGCCATATCAGAGCTATTTGAAATCTATCCCTAAAAGGGTATATAATATTCAAGGTGCACATAGGGTCATTCAGAATAACGTCACACACACGCTACTGTGCATTTCCAAGTCTAATTCTGTCACTAAATCCATACTGGCCACCCAGCGCCTAAATACTAGGCCTCAAATTTATATCCCGCTAAATCTGTCGTTACCGCTGTACTGTTGTGGCTGGGCAAGTTATTTAGTGTCCGTCAAAGCACATTTTTTGTTCTGGGTTGAAATACAATTCCCAATTTAGCAATTTCATAATTTAGTGGTTTCTGCTATATCAGAGCTATTTGAAATCTATCCCTAAAAGGGTATATAATATTCAAGGTGCACATAGGGTCATTCAGAATAACTTCACACACACGCTACTGTGCATTTCCAAGTCTAATTCTGTCACTAAATCCATACCGGTCACCCAGCGCCTAAATACTAGGCCTCAAATTTATATCTTGCTAAATCTGTCGTTACCGCTGTACTGTTGTGGCTGGGCAAGTTATTTAGTGTCCGCCAAAGCACATTTTTTGTTCTGGGTTGAAATACAATTCCCAATTTAGCAATTTCATAATTTAGTGGTTTCTGCTATATCAGAGCTATTTGAAATCTATCCCTAAAAGGGTATATAATATTCAAGGTGCACATAGGGTCATTCAGAATAACTTCACACACACGCTACTGTGCATTTCCAAGTCTAATTCTGTCACTAAATCCATACCGGTCACCCAGCGCCTAAATACTAGGCCTCAAATTTATATCCTGCTAAATCTCTCGTTACCGCTGTCCTGTTGTGGATGGGCAAGTTATTTAGTGTCCGCCAAAGCACATTTTTTGTTCTGGGTTGAAATACAATTCCCAATTTAGCAATTTCATAATTTAGTGGTTTCTGCCATATCAGAGCTATTTGAAATCTATCCCTAAAAGGGTATATAATATTCAAGGTGCACATAGGGTCATTCAGAATAACTTCACAAACACGCTACTGTGCATTTCCAAGTCTAATTCTGTCACTAAATCCATACCGGTCACCCAGCGCCTAAATACTAGGCCTCAAATTTATATCCCGCTAAATCTCTCGTTACCGCTGTACTGTTGTGGCTGGGCAAGTTATTTAGTGTCCGTCAAAGCACATTTTTTGTTCTGGGTTGAAATACAATTCCCAATTTAGCAATTTCATAATTTAGTGGTTTCTGCTATATCAGAGCTATTTGAAATCTATCCCTAAAAGGGTATATAATATTCAAGGTGCACATAGGGTCATTCAGAATAACTTCACACACACGCTACTGTGCATTTCCAAGTCTAATTCTGTCACTAAATCCATACCGGTCACCCAGCGCCTAAATACTAGGCCTCAAATTTATATCCCGCTAAATCTGTCGTTACCGCTCTCCTGTTGTGGATGGGCAAGTTATTTAGTGTCCGCCAAAGCACATTTTTTGTTCTGGGTTGAAATACAATTCCCAATTTAGTAATTTCATAATTTAGTGGTTTCTGCTATATCAGAGCTATTTGAAATCTATCCCTAAAAGGGTATATAATATTCAAGGTGCACATAGGGTCATTCAGAATAACTTCACACACACGCTACTGTGCATTTCCAAGTCTAATTCTGTCACTAAATCCATACCGGTCACCCAGCGCCTAAATACTAGGCCTCAAATTTATATCCCGCTAAATCTGTCGTTACCGCTGTCCTGTTGTGGCTGGGCAAGTTATTTAGTGTCCGCCAAAGCACATTTTTTGTTCTGGGTTGAAATACAATTCCCAATTTAGCAATTTCATAATTTAGTGGTTTCTGCTATATCAGAGCTATTTGAAATCTATCCCTAAAAGGGTATATAATATTCAAGGTGCACATAGGGTCATTCAGAATAACTTCACACACACGCTACTGTGCATTTCCAAGTCTAATTCTGTTAGTAAATCCATACCGGTCACCCAGCGCCTAAATACTAGGCCTCAAATTTATATCCCGCTAAATCTGTCGTTACCCACCGCTGTACTGTTGTGGCTGGGCAAGTTATTTAGTGTCCGTCAAAGCACATTTTTTGTTCTGGGTTGAAATACAATTCCCAATTTAGCAATTTCATAATTTAGTGGTTTCTGCTATATCAGAGCTATTTGAAATCTATCCCTAAAAGGGTATATAATATTCAAGGTGCACATAGGGTCATTCAGAATAACTTCACACACACGCTACTGTGCATTTCCAAGTCTCATTCTGTCACTAAATCCATACCGGTCACCCAGCGCCTAAATACTAGGCCTCAAATCTATATCCCGCTGAATTTGAATACAATACATTGGGCCAAATAATATTTTTGTTGTTGTGGTGATCCATAACAATGAGGAAAACATCTAGTAAGGGACGCGGACGTGGACATGGTCGTGGTGGTGTTAGTGGACCCTCTGGTGCTGGGAGAGGACGTGGCCGTTCTGCCACATCCACACGTCCTAGTGTACCAACTACCTCAGGTCCCAGTAGCCGCCAGAATTTACAGCGATATATGGTGGGGCCCAATGCCGTTCTAAGGATGGTAAGGCCTGAGCAGGTACAGGCATTAGTCAATTGGGTGGCCGACAGTGGATCCAGCACGTTCACATTATCTCCCACCCAGTCTTCTGCAGAAAGCGCACAGATGGCGCCTGAAAACCAACCCCATCAGTCTGTCACATCACCCCCATGCATACCAGGGAAACTGTCTCAGCCTCAAGTTATGCAGCAGTCTCTTATGCTGTTTGAAGACTCCGCTGGCAGGGTTTCCCAAGGGCATCCACCTAGCCCTTCCCCAGCGGTGGAAGACATAGACTGCACTGACGCACAACCACTTATGTTTCCTGATGATGAGGACATGGGAATACCACCTCAGCATGTCTCTGATGATGACTAAACACAGGTGCCAACTGCTGCGTCTTTCCGCAGTGTGCAGACTGAACAGGAGGTCAGGGATCAAGACTGGGTGGAAGACGATGCAGGGGACGATGAGGTCCTAGACCCCACATGGAATGAAGGTCGTGCCACTGACTTTCACAGTTCGGAGGAAGAGGCAGTGGTGAGACCGAGCCAACAGCGTAGCAAAAGAGGGAGCAGTGGGCAAAAGCAGAACACCCGCCGCCAAGAGACTCCGCCTGCTACTGCCCGCCGCCATCTGGGACCGAGCACCCCAAAGGCAGCTTCAAGGAGTTCCCTGGCATGGCACTTCTTCAAACAATGTGCTGACGACAAGACCCAAGTGGTTTGCACGCTGTGCCATCAGAGCCTGAAGCGAGGCATTAACGTTCTGAACCTGAGCACAACCTGCATGACCAGGCACCTGCATGCAAAGCATGAACTGCAGTGGAGTAAACACCTTAAAACCAAGGAAGTCACTCAGGCTCCCCCTGCTACCTCTTCTGCTGCTGCCGCCTCGGCCTCTTCCTCTGCCTCTGGAGGAACGTTGGCACCTGCCGCACAGCAAACAGGGGATGTACCACCAACACCACCACCACCTCCGTCACCAAGCGTCTCAACCATGTCACACGGCAGCGTTCAGCTCTCCATCTCACAAACATTTGAGAGAAAGCGTAAATTCCCACCTAGCCACCCTCGATCCCTGGCCCTGAATGCCAGCATTTCTAAACTACTGGCCTATGAAATGCTGTCATTTAGGCTGGTGGACACAGACAGCTTCAAACAGCTCATGTCGCTTTCTGTCCCACAGTATGTTGTTCCCAGCCGCCACTACTTCTCCAAGAGAGCCGTGCCTTCCCTGCACAACCAAGTATCCGATAAAATCAAGTGTGCACTGCGCAACGCCATCTGTGGCAAGGTCCACCTAACCACAGACACGTGGACCAGTAAGCACGGCCAGGGACGCTATATCTCCCTAACTGCACACTGGGTAAATGTAGTGGCAGCTGGGCCCCAGGCGGAGAGCTGTTTAGCACACATCCTTCCGCCGCCAAGGATCGCAGGGCAACATTCTTTGCCTCCTGTTGCCACTTCCACCTTTTCGGCTTCTTCCTCCTCTTCTTCCACCTGCTCATCCAGTCAGCCACACACCTTCACCAACAACTTCAGCACAGCCCGGGGTAAATGTCAGCAGGCCATTCTGAAACTCATATGTTTGGGGGACAGGCCCCACACCGCACAGGAGTTGTGGCGGGGTATAGAACAACAGACCGACGAGTGGTTGCTGCCGGTGAGCCTCAAGCCCGGCCTGGTGGTGTGTGATAATGGGCGAAATCTCGTTGCAGCTCTGGGACTAGCCAATTTGACGCACATCCCTTGCTTGGCGCATGTGCTGAATTTGGTGGTGCAGAAGTTCATTCACAACTACCCCGACAAGTCAGAGCTGCTGCATAAAGTGCGGGCCGTCTGTTCGCTCTTCCGGCGTTCACATCCTGCGCTGCTCGCCTGTCTGCGCTACAGCGTAACTTCGGCCTTCCCGCTCACCGCCTCATATGCGACGTGCCCACCAGGTGGAACTCCACCTTGCACATGCTGGACAGACTGTGCGAGCAGCAGCACGCACGGGTCAGTCGCACTACAGAACAGCACCACTTCACCACCAATGACTGGGCCTCCATGCGAGACCTGTGTGCCCTGTTGCGCTGTTTCGAGTACTCCACCAAAATGGCCAGTGGCGATGACGCCATTATCAGCGTTACAATACCACTTCTATGTCTCCTTGAGAAAACACTTAGGGCGATGATGGAAGAGGAGGTGGCCCAGGAGGAGGAGGAGGAGGAGGAGGAAGAGGGGTCATTTTTAGCACTTTCAGGCCAGTCTCTTCGAAGTGACTCAGAGGGAGGTTTTTGGCAACAGCAGAGGCCAGGTACAAATGTGGCCAGACAGGGCCCACTACTGGAGGACGAGGATGAGGAGGAGGTGGAGGAGGATGAGGATGAAGCATGGTCACAGCGGGGTGGCACCCAACGCAGCTCGGGCCCATCACTGGTGCGTGGCTGGGGGGAAAGGCAGGACGATGACGATACGCCTCCCACAGAGGACAGCTTGTCCTTACCCCTGGGCAGCCTGGCACACATGAGCGACTACATGCTGCAGTGCCTGCGCAATGACAGCAGAGTTGCCCACATTTTAACGTGTGCGGACTACTGGGTTGCCACCCTGCTGGATCCACGCTACAAAGACAATGTGCCCACCTTACTTCCTGCACTGGAGCGTGATAGGAAGATGCGCGAGTACAAGCGCACGTTGGTAGACGCGCTACTTAGAGCATTCCCAAATGTCACAGGGGAACAAGTGGAAGCCCAAGGCCAAGGCAGAGGAGGAGCAAGAGGTCGCCAAGGCAGCTGTGTCACGGCCAGCTCCTCTGAGGGCAGGGTTAGCATGGCAGAGATGTGGAAAAGTTTTGTCAACACGCCACAGCTAACTGCACCACCACCTGATACGCAACGTGTTAGCAGGAGGCAACATTTCACTAACATGGTGGAACAGTACGTGTGCACACCCCTCCACGTACTGACTGATGGTTCGGCCCCATTCAACTTCTGGGTCTCTAAATTGTCCACGTGGCCAGAGCTAGCCTTTTATGCCTTGGAGGTGCTGGCCTGCCCGGCGGCCAGCGTTTTGTCTGAACGTGTATTCAGCACGGCAGGGGGCGTCATTACAGACAAACGCAGCCGCCTGTCTACAGCCAATGTGGACAAGCTGACGTTCATAAAAATGAACCAGGCATGGATCCCACAGGACCTGTCCGTCCCTTGTCCAGATTAGACATTAACTACCTCCCCTTAACCATATATTATTGTACTCCAGGGCACTTCCTCATTCAATCCTATTTTTATTTTCATTTTACCATTATATTGCGAGGCTACCCAAAGTTGAATGAACCTCTCCTTTCACTGGGTGCCGGGGCCTAAATATATGCCAATGGACTGTTCCAATGTTGGGTGATGTGAAGCCTGATTCTCTGCTATGACATGCAGACTAATTCTCTGCTGACATGATGCCAGATCCTCTGTTACGGGACCTCTCTCCTCTGCCTGTGTGCTGGGCCTAAATATATGCCAATGGACTGTTGCAGTGGTGGCTGACGTGAAGCCTCATTCTCTGCTATGACATGCAGACTAATTCTCTGCTGACATGAAGCCAGATTGTCTGCTACGGGACCTCTCTCCTCTGCCTGGGTGCTGGGCCTAAATTTATGAAAATGGACTGTTGCAGTGGTGGGTGACGTGAAGCCTGATTCTCTGCTATGACATGACGACTGATTCTCTGCTGACATTTAGCCAGATTGTCTGTTACGGGACCTCTCTCCTCTGCCTGGGTGCTGGGCCTAAATTTATGAAAATGAACTCTTACAGTGCTGGGTGACGTGAAGCCTGATTTTCTGCTATGACATGCAGACTGATTCTCTGCTGACATGAAGCCAGATCCTCTGTTACGGGACCTCTCTCCTCTGCCTGGGTGCTGGGCCTAAATATATGCCAATGGACTGTTGCAGTGGTGGCTGACGTGAAGCCTCATTCTCTGCTATGACATGCAGACTAATTCTCTGCTGACATGAAGCCAGATTGTCTGTTACGGGACCTCTCTCCTCTGCCTGGGTGCTGGGCCTAAATTTATGAAAATGGACTGTTGCAGTGGTGGGTGACGTGAAGCCTGATTCTCTGCTATGACATGAAGACTGATTCTCTGCTGACATGAAGCCAGATCCTCTGTTACGGGACCTCTCTCCTCTGCCTGTGTGCTGGGCCTAAATATATGCCAATGGACTGTTGCAGTGGTGGCTGATGTGACGCCTCATTCTCTGCTATGACATGCAGACTAATTCTCTGCTGACATGAAGCCAGATTGTCTGTTACGGGACCTCTCTCCTCTGCCTGGGTGCTGGGCCTAAATTTATGAAAATGGACTGTTGCAGTGGTGGGTGACGTGAAGCCTGATTCTCTGCTATGACATGAAGACTGATTCTCTGCTGACATGAAGCCAGATCCTCTGTTACGGGACCTCTCTCCTCTGCCTGGGTGCCGGGGCCTAAATATCTGAGAATGGACTGTTCCAGTGGTGGGTGACGGGAAGCCAGATTCTCTGCTATGGGACCTCTCTCCAATTGATTTTGGTTAATTTTTATTTATTTAATTTTTATTTTAATTCATTTCCCTATCCACATTTGTTTGCAGGGGATTTACCTACATGTTGCTGCCTTTTGCAGCCCTCTAGCCCTTTCCTGGGCTGTTTTACAGCCGTTTTAGTGCCGAAAAGTTCGGGTCCCCATTGACTTCAATGGGGTTCGGGTTCGGGACGAAGTTCGGATCGGGTTCGGATCCCGAACCCGAACATTTTCGGGAAGTTCGGCCGAACTTCTCGAACCCGAACATCCAGGTGTTCGCTCAACTCTAGTCAGTAATTAAAAAAATAAAAATCCACTTGCTCGTTTATCTTGTCATACTATTGCTGGAGGCGGGCTACTTTTTCATGGGTCACCCTGTATAATCAATATGGGATTAAAGTGCAGACTCTCAGCTTTAATTTAAGGGTATTCACATCCTAAGTGGAAGAAGGGTTTAGGAATTACAGCTCATTAATATAATCCTGCTTATTTTTCAAGGGGTTAAAGGTATTTGAACAGTTATCTCAAAAGTTATTTAATGGGCTGCATGGGCAATTCCCATGATAATCCATTATAAATTAAGCAGGTAAAAGGTCTGGAGTTGATTTCTGGTGTGGCATTTGCATTTGAAAGCTGTGAACTCACAACATGCAGTCAAAGGAGCTCTCAACGGAAGTGAAACAGACCATTTTTAGGCTGAAAAACGGGAGAAATCCATCAGAGATATGGTGGAAATGTAAGGAGTGGTCAAATCAACTGTTTGGTACATTCTGGTAAAAAAGAATGCACTGGTGAGCTTGGGACCTCAAAAAGGCCTGGACATCCATGGAAGACAACAGTGGGGGATGATCACGGAGTCCTTTCCATGATGAAGAAAAACCCCTTTACAACATCCACCCAAGTGAAGAACACACTCCAAGAAGTATTCAGGATGAGCGAAACAAAGTTGACGAAGTGGAAATCGATCCAAATTTCAAGAAAAATTTGATTTGCATCGAATCGCATTTTATCCTAAAATGGCTGCTTCACATGTTAGGACATTGAGCAAGGAACTCTGGGAACAGTGCCATGCATGCAACCAATCAGCAGCCAGCCAGCCCTGTGATGTCAAAGCCCTCTAAATCGCCTCAGCCATCTTGGATTCAGCCATTTTCCAGTGTACTTAGTGCAGGGAGAGATGTGAGCAGGTGCTAGGGACGGTGGTAGAAAAGACTTTAAAACTTTTATTTTGCTGTATAGAAGTTCAGGGAAAGGATAAGGAGGAATCATTCCACGGTATTGAAGCAGAACAAGGGGAGTTTACAGACTGGGAAATGGGAACAATCCTTTTACCCCTTGCTGCACTAACTGGGGAGCTAAATTGCCATTATACAGCTCTGAAATTCCAGCAAACTGTTCTTGTTATTGGGGTGCAAGTGTCTGGTGAAGTGAGAAAATGACTGCTCTTTTTGGCGTGTATTAGGCTAGGTCTACATGTGTCGCGTGACAATAAGTCGCGTGACACATAGGGCACAACTACACTGCAACATGTGTCGCGCAACATTGATGTCGCACCAATGTCACGCGACAATTTTTAAATTGATAGTCTATGGTGTCGCACTGCGACATGTGACATTATGTGACTGCGATGCAGCAGTCGCAGAAAAATCCATTTGTGTAAATTTGCCATTAAGTGGTGGAGTTATATGTTCTAAAGCCCTTTTTGGCATGTATTAGTGGAACAAAAATATATATTTGATGTTCAGCGGTGCAGTTACACATCCCTGTTAAAATGTCAGGTTTCTGTGAGACCAAGATAAATCATATCAGAACTTTTTCCACCTTTTAATGTGACCTATAAACTGTACAACTCAATTGAAAAACAAACTGAAATCTTTTAGGTAGAGGGAATAAAAAATATAAAAATAAAATATGGTTGCATAAGTGTGCACACCCTTAAACTAATACTTTGTTGAAGCACCTTTTGATTTTATTACAGCACTCAGTCTTTTTGGGTACGAGTCTATCAGCATGGCACATTTTGACTTGGTAAGATTTGCCCACTCTTCTTGGCAAAAACACTCCAAATTTGTCAGATTGCGAGGGCATCTCCTGTGCACAGCCATCTTCAGATCACTCCACAGATTTTCAATCGGATTCAGGTCTAGGCTCTGGATGGGCCATTCCAAAACTTTAATCTTCTGGTGAAACCATTACTTTGTTGATTTGGATGTATGCTTTGGGTCGTTGACTTGCTGAAAGATGAAGTTCCTCTTCATGTTCAGCTTTCTAGCAGAAGCCTGAAGGTTTTGTGCCAATATTGACTGGTATTTGGAACTGTTCATAATTCCCTCTAGCTTAACTAAGGCCCCAGTTCCAGCTGAAGAAAAACAGCCTCAAAGCATGATGCTGCCACCACCATGCTTCACTGTGGGTATGGTGTTCTTTTGGTGATGTGCAGTGTTATTTTTGCACCAAATATATGTTTTGGAATTATGGGCAAACATTTCAACCTTGGTTTCATAAGACCATAACACCTTTTCCCACATGCTTTTGGGAGACTTCAAATGTGTTTTTGCAAAATGTTGCCTGGCTTGGATGTTATATGAAGAATATGGGAGATTGTTGTCACATGTACCACACAGCCAGTACTTGCCAGATATTCCTATAGCTCCTTTAATGTTGCTGTAGGCCTCTTGGTAGCCTCCCAGACCAGTTTTCTTCTCGTCTTTTTATCAATTTTGGAGGGACGTCCAGTTTTTGGTAATGTCACTCTTGTGCCATATTTTCCACTTGATGATGACTGTCTTCACTGTGTTCCATGGTATATCTAATGCCTTGGAAATCCTTTTGTACCCTTCTCCTGACTGATACCTTTTAATAACGAGATCCCCCTGATGCTTTGGAAGCTCTTTGTGGACCATGGCTTTTGCTGTGGGATGCGATTAAGGGGTTAATCAGAGGCACTTTAAATGATGGCAGGTGTATGCTGACAGCTATTTAACATGATTTTTAATGTGATTGCTTAATTCTGAACACAGCTACATCCCACACTTATGCAACCACATTATTTTAGTTTTTTTTGTTTTCTTCCTTCCACCTAAAAGATTTCAGTTATTTTTTCAATTGAGTGGTACAGTTTATAGGTCACATTAAAGGTCGAACAAATTCTGAAATGATTAATCTTTGGCTCATTTTTTTACAGCACAGAAACCTGTCATTTTAACAGGGGTGTGTATGTTCTAAAGCCCTTTTCGGCGTGTATTAGAGGCAAAAAAAATATATATATTATTTTCCCTTCAGCTGTGAAGTTTATTGTTCTAAAGCCTTTTAAGGAGTGCATTAGTGGCACACAAAAAAGTATTTGCCGTTGTGTGGTGCAGTGAGAAATTTCAGCCCTTTTTGGCGTGTATTAGTGGCAAAAAAAATATATTATTTGCTGTTCAGCATTGCAGTTATATGCTCTAAAGCCCTTTTTGGTGGGTATTAGTGGCAAAAAAATATATTTTTTGCCATTCAGCATTGCAGTTATATGTTCTAAAGCCCTCTTTGGCGTGAATTAGTGGCCAAAAAAAAATATTATTTGCCGTTCAGTGGTGCAGTTATCTGCTCTAAAGCCTTTTGTGGCGTGTATAAGTGGTAAAAATAAGGGCCTATTTTCCGTTCAGCTGTGCAGTTTTATGTTCTAAGGCCCTTTTTTGCTTGTATTAGTGGCAAAAAAATATATTTTATTTGTCGTTCAGTGGTGCAGTTATATGTTCTAAAGCCCTTTTTGGCGTGTATTAGTGGCACAAAAATATATATTATTTACCGTTTAGCGGTGCAGTTATATGCTCTAAAGCCGTTTTGTGGAGTGTATTAGTGGGAAAAGTAAAGGCCTATTTGCCGATTAGCGGTACAGTTATATGTTCTAAAGCCCTTTTTGGCGTGTGTTAGTGGCACAAAAAAAAGTATTTGGCGTTGTGTGGTGAAGTGAGAAAATGACAGCCCTTTTTGGCGTGTGTTAGTGCCCAAAAAATATATATTTGCCGTTAAGTGGTGCAGTTATATGTTCTAAAGCCTTTTGTAATGTGTATAAGTGGAAAACAATAAGGGCCTATTTGCCGTTTAGCAGTACAGTTAAACGCTCTAAAGCCCTTTTTGGCGTGTATTAGTGGCAAAAAAAATATTATTTGACGTTCATCGGTGCAGTTATATGGTCTAAAGCCTTTTGTGGCGAGAATAAGTGGAAAAAAATAAGGGCCTATTTGCCGTTCAGCTGTGTAGTTATATGTTCTAAAGACTTTTGTAGTGTGTATAAGTGGAAAAAAATAAGGGCCTATTTGCTGTTTAGCAGTACAGTTAAATGTTATAAAGCCCTTTTTGGCGTGTATTAGTGGCAAAAAAATATATATTATTTGACGTTCAGCAGTGCAGTTATATGTTCTAAAGTAGGGATGAGCGAACTCGAACTGTATAGTTCGGGTTCGTACCGAATTTTGGGGTGTCCGTGACACGGACCCGAACCCGGACATTTTCGTAAAAGTCCGGGTTCGGGTTCGGTGTTCGTCGCTTTCTTGGCGCTTTTGTGACGCTTTCTTGGCGCTTTTTGAAAGGCTGCAAAGCAGCCAATCAACAAGCGTCATACTACTTGCCCCAAGAGGCCGTACACAGCCATGCCTACTATTGGCATGGCTGTGATTGGCCAGAGCACCATGTGACCCAGCCTCTATTTAAGCTGGAGTCACATAGCGCCGCCCGTCACTCTGCTCTGATTAGCGTAGGGAGAGGTTGCGGATGCGACAGTAGGGCGAGATTAGGCAGATTAACTCCTCCAAAGGACTTCACTTGATTAATCGATCGATCTGCAGCTGTGCATCATTGAGCTGCTGAAATTCAAATGCTCACTCACTGTTTTTAGGCTGCCCAGACCGTTTGTCAGTCACTTTTTTCTGGGGTGATCGGCGGCCATTTTGTGTCTTGTGCGGTGCTGCGACCAAGTGCATCCAAGCTGCGACCAAGTGCATTTAACCCTCAATGGTGTGGTTGTTTTTTGGCTAAAGCCTACATCAGGGTGAAGCTGTCACACCAAGTGCATTTAACCAGCAATAGTCTGTTCATTTTTTGGCCACATACTAAATCAGGGGCAAGCTGCGCCTGTCACCAAGTGCATTTAACCCTCAATGGTGTGGTTGTTTTTTGGCTAAAGCCTACATCAGGGTGAAGCTGTCACACCAAGTGCATTTAACCAGCAATAGTCTGTTCATTTTTTGGCCATATACTAAATCAGGGGCAAGCTGCGCCTGTCACCAAGTGCATTTAACGCTCAATGGTGTGGTTGTTTTTTGGCTAAAGTCTACATCAGGGTGAAGCTGTCACACCAAGTGCATTTAACCAGCAATAGTCTGTTTATTTTTTGGCCATATACTACATCAGGGGCAAGCTGCGCCCGTCACCAAGTGCATTTAACCAGCAATAGTGTGGTTATTTTTTGGCCATATCCCAGTCTAATTCTGTCACTAAATCCATACCGGTCACCCAGCGCCTAAATACTAGGCCTCAAATTTATATCCCGCTAAATCTCTCGTTACCGCTGTCCTGTTGTGGCTGGGAAAGTTATTTAGTGTCCGTCAAAGCACATTTTTTGTTCTGGGTTGAAGTACAATTCCCAATTTAGCAATTTCATAATTTAGTGGTTCCTGCTATATCAGAGCTATTTGAAATCTATCCCTAAAAGGGTATATAATATTCAAGGTGCACATAGGGTCATTCAGAATAACTTCACACACACCCGCTACTGTGCATTTCCAAGTCTAATTCTGTCACTAAACCCATACCTGTCACCCAGCGCCTAAATACTAGGCCTCAAATTTATATCCCGCTAAATCTCTCGTTACCGCTGTCCTGTTGTGGCTGGGAAAGTTATTTAGTGTCCGTCAAAGCACATTTTTTGTTCTGGGTTGAAGTACAATTCCCAATTTAGCAATTTCATAATTTAGTGGTTCCTGCTATATCAGAGCTATTTGAAATCTATCCCTAAAAGGGTATATAATATTCAAGGTGCACATAGGGTCATTCAGAATAACTTCACACACACCCGCTACTGTGCATTTCCAAGTCTAATTCTGTCACTAAACCCATACCTGTCACCCAGCGCCTAAATACTAGGCCTCAAATTTATATCCCGCTAAATATCTCGTTACCGCTGTCCTGTTGTGGCTGGGAAAGTTATTTAGTGTCCGTCAAAGCACATTTTTTGTTCTGGGTTGAAATACAATTCCCAATTTAGCAATTTCATAATTTAGTGGTTTCTGCTATATCAGAGCTATTTGAAATCTATCCCTAAAAGGGTATATAATATTCAAGGTGCACATTGGGTCATTCAGAATAACTTCACACACACCCGCTACTGTGTATTTCCAAGTCTAATTCTGTCACTAAACCCATACCTGTCACCCAGCGCCTAAATACTAGGCCTCAAATTTATATCCTGCTAAATCTCTCGTTACCGCTGTCCTGTTGTGGCTGGGAAAGTTATTTAGTGTCCGTCAAAGCACATTTTTTGTTCTGGGTTGAAATACAATTCCCAATTTAGCAATTTCATAATTTAGTGGTTTCTGCTATATCAGAGCTATTTGAAATCTATCCCTAAAAGGGTATATAATATTCAAGGTGCACATTGGGTCATTCAGAATAACTTCACACACACCCGCTACTGTGTATTTCCAAGTCTAATTCTGTCACTAAACCCATACCTGTCACCCAGCGCCTAAATACTAGGCCTCAAATTTATATCCTGCTAAATCTCTCGTTACCGCTGTCCTGTTGTGGCTGGGAAAGTTATTTAGTGTCCGTCAAAGCACATTTTTTGTTCTGGGTTGAAATACAATTCCCAATTTAGCAATTTCATAATTTAGTGGTTTCTGCTATATCAGAGCTATTTGAAATCTATCCCTAAAAGGGTATATAATATTCAAGGTGCACATTGGGTCATTCAGAATAACTTCACACACACCCGCTACTGTGTATTTCCAAGTCTAATTCTGTCACTAAACCCATACCTGTCACCCAGCGCCTAAATACTAGGCCTCAAATTTATATCCTGCTAAATCTCTCGTTACCGCTGTCCTGTTGTGGCTGGGAAAGTTATTTAGTGTCCGTCAAAGCACATTTTTTGTTCTGGGTTGAAATACAATTCCCAATTTAGCAATTTCATAATTTAGTGGTTTCTGCTATATCAGAGCTATTTGAAATCTATCCCTAAAAGGGTATATAATATTCAAGGTGCACATTGGGTCATTCAGAATAACTTCACACACACCCGCTACTGTGCATTTCCAAGTCTAATTCTGTCACTAAACACATACCTGTCACCCAGCGCCTAAATACTAGGCCTCAAATTTATATCCCGCTAAATCTCTCGTTACCGCTGTCCTGTTGTGGCTGGGAAAGTTATTTAGTGTCCGTCAAAGCACATTTTTTGTTCTGGGTTGAAATACAATTCCCAATTTAGCAATTTCATAATTTAGTGGTTTCTGCTATATCAGAGCTATTTGAAATCTATCCCTAAAAGGGTATATAATATTCAAGGTGCACATTGGGTCATTCAGAATAACTTCACACACACCCGCTACTGTGTATTTCCAAGTCTAATTCTGTCACTAAACCCATACCTGTCACCCAGCGCCTAAATACTAGGCCTCAAATTTATATCCTGCTAAATCTCTCGTTACCGCTGTCCTGTTGTGGCTGGGAAAGTTATTTAGTGTCCGTCAAAGCACATTTTTTGTTCTGGGTTGAAATACAATTCCCAATTTAGCAATTTCATAATTTAGTGGTTTCTGCTATATCAGAGCTATTTGAAATCTATCCCTAAGAGGGTATATAATATTCAAGGTGCACATTGGGTCATTCAGAATAACTTCACACACACCCGCTACTGTGTATTTCCAATTCTAATTCTGTCACTAAACCCATACCTGTCACCCAGCGCCTAAATACTAGGCCTCAAATTTATATCCTGCTAAATCTCTCGTTACCGCTGTCCTGTTGTGGCTGGGAAAGTTATTTAGTGTCCGTCAAAGCACATTTTTTGTTCTGGGTTGAAATACAATTCCCAATTTAGCAATTTCATAATTTAGTGGTTTCTGCTATATCAGAGCTATTTGAAATCTATCCCTAAAAGGGTATATAATATTCAAGGTGCACATTGGGTCATTCAGAATAACTTCACACACACCCGCTACTGTGTATTTCCAAGTCTAATTCTGTCACTAAACCCATACCTGTCACCCAGCGCCTAAATACTAGGCCTCAAATTTATATCCTGCTAAATCTCTCGTTACCGCTGTCCTGTTGTGGCTGGGAAAGTTATTTAGTGTCCGTCAAAGCACATTTTTTGTTCTGGGTTGAAATACAATTCCCAATTTAGCAATTTCATAATTTAGTGGTTTCTGCTATATCAGAGCTATTTGAAATCTATCCCTAAAAGGGTATATAATATTCAAGGTGCACATTGGGTCATTCAGAATAACTTCACACACACCCGCTACTGTGCATTTCCAAGTCTAATTCTGTCACTAAACACATACCTGTCACCCAGCGCCTAAATACTAAGCCTCAAATTTATATCCCGCTAAATCTCTCGTTACCGCTGTCCTGTTGTGGCTGGGAAAGTTATTTAGTGTCCGTCAAAGCAAATTTTTTGTTCTGGGTTGAAATACAATTCCCAATTTAGCAATTTCATAATTTAGTGGTTTCTGCTATATCAGAGCTATTTGAAATCTATCCCTAAAAGGGTATATAATATTCAAGGTGCACATTGGGTCATTCAGAATAACTTCACACACACCCGCTACTGTGTATTTCCAAGTCTAATTCTGTCACTAAACCCATACCTGTCACCCAGCGCCTAAATACTAGGCCTCAAATTTATATCCTGCTAAATCTCTCGTTACCGCTGTCCTGTTGTGGCTGGGAAAGTTATTTAGTGTCCGTCAAAGCACATTTTTTGTTCTGGGTTGAAATACAATTCCCAATTTAGCAATTTCATAATTTAGTGGTTTCTGCTATATCAGAGCTATTTGAAATCTATCCCTAAAAGGGTATATAATATTCAAGGTGCACATTGGGTCATTCGGAATAACTTCACACACACCCGCTACTGTGTATTTCCAAGTCTAATTCTGTCACTAACCCATACCTGTCACCCAGCGCCTAAATACTAGGCCTCAAATTTATATCCTGCTAAATCTCTCGTTACCGCTGTCCTGTTGTGGCTGGGAAAGTTATTTAGTGTCCGTCAAAGCACATTTTTTGTTCTGGGTTGAAATACAATTCCCAATTTAGCAATTTCATAATTTAGTGGTTTCTGCTATATCAGAGCTATTTGAAATCTATCCCTAAAAGGGTATATAATATTCAAGGTGCACATTGGGTCATTCAGAATAACTTCACACACACCCGCTACTGTGTATTTCCAAGTCTAATTCTGTCACTAAACCCATACCTGTCACCCAGCGCCTAAATACTAGGCCTCAATTTATATCCTGCTAAATCTCTCGTTACCGCTGTCCTGTTGTGGCTGGGAAAGTTATTTAGTGTCCGTCAAAGCACATTTTTTGTTCTGGGTTGAAATACAATTCCCAATTTAGCAATTTCATAATTTAGTGGTTTCTGCTATATCAGAGCTATTTGAAATCTATCCCTAAAAGGGTATATAATATTCAAGGTGCACATTGGGTCATTCAGAATAACTTCACACACACCCGCTACTGTGCATTTCCAAGTCTAATTCTGTCACTAAACACATACCTGTCACCCAGCGCCTAAATACTAGGCCTCAAATTTATATCCCTGCTAAATCTCTCGTTACCGCTGTCCTGTTGTGGCTGGGAAAGTTATTTAGTGTCCGTCAAAGCACATTTTTTGTTCTGGGTTGAAATACAATTCCAATTTAGCAATTTCATAATTTAGTGGTTTCTGCTATATCAGAGCTATTTGAAATCTATCCCTAAAAGGGTATATAATATTCAAGGTGCACATTGGGTCATTCAGAATAACTTCACACACACCCGCTACTGTGTATTTCCAAGTCTAATTCTGTCACTAAACCCATACCTGTCACCCAGCGCCTAAATACTAGGCCTCAAATTTATATCCTGCTAAATCTCTCGTTACCGCTGTCCTGTTGTGGCTGGGAAAGTTATTTAGTGTCCGTCAAAGCACATTTTTTGTTCTGGGTTGAAATACAATTCCCAATTTAGCAATTTCATAATTTAGTGGTTTCTGCTATATCAGAGCTATTTGAAATCTATCCCTAAGAGGGTATATAATATTCAAGGTGCACATTGGGTCATTCAGAATAACTTCACACACACCCGCTACTGTGTATTTCCAAGTCTAATTCTGTCACTAAACCCATACCTGTCACCCAGCGCCTAAATACTAGGCCTCAAATTTATATCCTGCTAAATCTCTCGTTACCGCTGTCCTGTTGTGGCTGGGAAAGTTATTTAGTGTCCGTCAAAGCACATTTTTTGTTCTGGGTTGAAATACAATTCCCAATTTAGCAATTTCATAATTTAGTGGTTTCTGCTATATCAGAGCTATTTGAAATCTATCCCTAAAAGGGTATATAATATTCAAGGTGCACATTGGGTCATTCAGAATAACTTCACACACACCCGCTACTGTGTATTTCCAAGTCTAATTCTGTCACTAAACCCATACCTGTCACCCAGCGCCTAAATACTAGGCCTCAAATTTATATCCTGCTAAATCTCTCGTTACCGCTGTCCTGTTGTGGCTGGGAAAGTTATTTAGTGTCCGTCAAAGCACATTTTTTGTTCTGGGTTGAAATACAATTCCCAATTTAGCAATTTCATAATTTAGTGGTTTCTGCTATATCAGAGCTATTTGAAATCTATCCCTAAAAGGGTATATAATATTCAAGGTGCACATTGGGTCATTCAGAATAACTTCACACACACCCGCTACTGTGCATTTCCAAGTCTAATTCTGTCACTAAACACATACCTGTCACCCAGCGCCTAAATACTAAGGCCTCAAATTTATATCCCGCTAAATCTCTCGTTACCGCTGTCCTGTTGTGGCTGGGAAAGTTATTTAGTGTCCGTCAAAGCAAATTTTTTGTTCTGGGTTGAAATACAATTCCCAATTTAGCAATTTCATAATTTAGTGGTTTCTGCTATATCAGAGCTATTTGAAATCTATCCCTAAAAGGGTATATAATATTCAAGGTGCACATTGGGTCATTCAGAATAACTTCACACACACCCGCTACTGTGTATTTCCAAGTCTAATTCTGTCACTAAACCCATACCTGTCACCCAGCGCCTAAATACTAGGCCTCAAATTTATATCCTGCTAAATCTCTCGTTACCGCTGTCCTGTTGTGGCTGGGAAAGTTATTTAGTGTCCGTCAAAGCACATTTTTTGTTCTGGGTTGAAATACAATTCCCAATTTAGCAATTTCATAATTTAGTGGTTTCTGCTATATCAGAGCTATTTGAAATCTATCCCTAAAAGGGTATATAATATTCAAGGTGCACATTGGGTCATTCAGAATAACTTCACACACACCCGCTACTGTGTATTTCCAAGTCTAATTCTGTCACTAAACCCATACCTGTCACCCAGCGCCTAAATACTAGGCCTCAAATTTATATCCTGCTAAATCTCTCGTTACCGCTGTCCTGTTGTGGCTGGGAAAGTTATTTAGTGTCCGTCAAAGCACATTTTTTGTTCTGGGTTGAAATACAATTCCCAATTTAGCAATTTCATAATTTAGTGGTTTCTGCTATATCAGAGCTATTTGAAATCTATCCCTAAAAGGGTATATAATATTCAAGGTGCACATTGGGTCATTCAGAATAACTTCACACACACCCGCTACTGTGTATTTCCAAGTCTAATTCTGTCACTAAACCCATACCTGTCACCCAGCGCCTAAATACTAGGCCTCAAATTTATATCCTGCTAAATCTCTCGTTACCGCTGTCCTGTTGTGGCTGGGAAAGTTATTTAGTGTCCGTCAAAGCACATTTTTTGTTCTGGGTTGAAATACAATTCCCAATTTAGCAATTTCATAATTTAGTGGTTTCTGCTATATCAGAGCTATTTGAAATCTATCCCTAAAAGGGTATATAATATTCAAGGTGCACATTGGGTCATTCAGAATAACTTCACACACACCCGCTACTGTGTATTTCCAAGTCTAATTCTGTCACTAAACCCATACCTGTCACCCAGCGCCTAAATACTAGGCCTCAAATTTATATCCTGCTAAATCTCTCGTTACCGCTGTCCTGTTGTGGCTGGGAAAGTTATTTAGTGTCCGTCAAAGCACATTTTTTGTTCTGGGTTGAAATACAATTCCCAATTTAGCAATTTCATAATTTAGTGGTTTCTGCTATATCAGAGCTATTTGAAATCTATCCCTAAAAGGGTATATAATATTCAAGGTGCACATTGGGTCATTCAGAATAACTTCACACACACCCGCTACTGTGTATTTCCAAGTCTAATTCTGTCACTAAACCCATACCTGTCACCCAGCGCCTAAATACTAGGCCTCAAATTTATATCCTGCTAAATCTCTCGTTACCGCTGTCCTGTTGTGGCTGGGAAAGTTATTTAGTGTCCGTCAAAGCACATTTTTTGTTCTGGGTTGAAATACAATTCCCAATTTAGCAATTTCATAATTTAGTGGTTTCTGCTATATCAGAGCTATTTGAAATCTATCCCTAAAAGGGTATATAATATTCAAGGTGCACATTGGGTCATTCAGAATAACTTCACACACACCCGCTACTGTGTATTTCCAAGTCTAATTCTGTCACTAAACACATACCTGTCACCCAGCGCCTAAATACTAGGCCTCAAATTTATATCCTGCTAAATCTCTCGTTACCGCTGTCCTGTTGTGGCTGGGAAAGTTATTTAGTGTCCGTCAAAGCACATTTTTTGTTCTGGGTTGAAATACAATTCCCAATTTAGCAATTTCATAATTTAGTGGTTTCTGCTATATCAGAGCTATTTGAAATCTATCCCTAAAAGGGTATATAATATTCAAGGTGCACATTGGGTCATTCAGAATAACTTCACACACACCCGCTACTGTGTATTTCCAAGTCTAATTCTGTCACTAAACACATACCTGTCACCCAGCGCCTAAATACTAAGCCTCAAATTTATATCCTGCTAAATCTCTCGTTACCGCTGTCCTGTTGTGGCTGGGAAAGTTATTTAGTGTCCGTCAAAGCACATTTTTTGTTCTGGGTTGAAATACAATTCCCAATTTAGCAATTTCATAATTTAGTGGTTTCTGCTATATCAGAGCTATTTGAAATCTATCCCTAAAAGGGTATATAATATTCAAGGTGCACATTGGGTCATTCAGAATAACTTCACACACACCCGCTACTGTGTATTTCCAAGTCTAATTCTGTCACTAAAACCCATACCTGTCACCCAGCGCCTAAATACTAGGCCTCAAATTTATATCCTGCTAAATCTCTCGTTACCGCTGTCCTGTTGTGGCTGGGAAAGTTATTTAGTGTCCGTCAAAGCACATTTTTTGTTCTGGGTTGAAATACAATTCCCAATTTAGCAATTTCATAATTTAGTGGTTTCTGCTATATCAGAGCTATTTGAAATCTATCCCTAAAAGGGTATATAATATTCAAGGTGCACATGGGTCATTCAGAATAACTTCACACACACCCGCTACTGTGTATTTCCAAGTCTAATTCTGTCACTAAATCCATACCTGTCACCCAGCGCCTAAATACTAGGCCTCAAATTTATATCCTGCTAAATCTCTCGTTACCGCTGTCCTGTTGTGGCTGGGAAAGTTATTTAGTGTCCGTCAAAGCACATTTTTTGTTCTGGGTTGAAATACAATTCCCAATTTAGCAATTTCATAATTTAGTGGTTTCTGCTATATCAGAGCTATTGAAATCTATCCCTAAAAGGGTATATAATATTCAAGGTGCACATTGGGTCATTCAGAATAACTTCACACACACCCGCTACTGTGTATTTCCAAGTCTAATTCTGTCACTAAACCCATACCTGTCACCCAGCGCCTAAATACTAGGCCTCAAATTTATATCCTGCTAAATCTCTCGTTACCGCTGTCCTGTTGTGGCTGGGAAAGTTATTTAGTGTCCGTCAAAGCACATTTTTTGTTCTGGGTTGAAATACAATTCCCAATTTAGCAATTTCATAATTTAGTGGTTTCTGCTATATCAGAGCTATTTGAAATCTATCCCTAAAAGGGTATATAATATTCAAGGTGCACATTGGGTCATTCAGAATAACTTCACACACACCCGCTACTGTGTATTTCCAAGTCTAATTCTGTCACTAAACCCATACCTGTCACCCAGCGCCTAAATACTAGGCCTCAAATTTATATCCCTGCTAAATCTCTCGTTACCGCTGTCCTGTTGTGGCTGGGAAAGTTATTTAGTGTCCGTCAAAGCACATTTTTTGTTCTGGGTTGAAATACAATTCCCAATTTAGCAATTTCATAATTTAGTGGTTTCTGCTATATCAGAGCTATTTGAAATCTATCCCTAAAAGGGTATATAATATTCAAGGTGCACATAGGGTCATTCAGAATAACTTCACACACACCCGCTACTGTGTATTTCCAAGTCTAATTCTGTCACTAAACCCATACCTGTCACCCAGCGCCTAAATACTAGGCCTCAAATTTATATCCTGCTAAATCTCTCGTTACCGCTGTCCTGTTGTGGCTGGGAAAGTTATTTAGTGTCCGTCAAAGCACATTTTTTGTTCTGGGTTGAAATACAATTCCCAATTTAGCAATTTCATAATTTAGTGGTTTCTGCTATATCAGAGCTATTTGAAATCTATCCCTAAAAGGGTATATAATATTCAAGGTGCACATTGGGTCATTCAGAATAACTTCACACACACCCGCTACTGTGTATTTCCAAGTCTAATTCTGTCACTAAACCCATACCTGTCACCCAGCGCCTAAATACTAGGCCTCAAATTTATATCCTGCTAAATCTCTCGTTACCGCTGTCCTGTTGTGGCTGGGAAAGTTATTTAGTGTCCGTCAAAGCACATTTTTGTTCTGGGTTGAAGTACAATTCCCAATTTAGCAATTTCATAATTTAGTGGTTCTGCTATATCAGAGCTATTTGAAATCTATCCCTAAAAGGGTATATAATATTCAAGGTGCACATGGGTCATTCAGAATAACTTCACACACACCCGCTACTGTGCATTTCCAAGTCTAATTCTGTCACTAAACCCATACCTGTCACCCAGCGCCTAAATACTAGGCCTCAAATTTATATCCCGCTAAATCTCTCGTTACCGCTGTCCTGTTGTGGCTGGGAAAGTTATTTAGTGTCCGTCAAAGCACATTTTTTGTTCTGGGTTGAAATACAATTCCCAATTTAGCAATTTCATAATTTAGTGGTTTCTGCTATATCAGAGCTATTTGAAATCTATCCCTAAAAGGGTATATAATATTCAAGGTGCACATTGGGTCATTCAGAATAACTTCACACACACCCGCTACTGTGTATTTCCAAGTCTAATTCTGTCACTAAACCCATACCTGTCACCCAGCGCCTAAATACTAGGCCTCAAATTTATATCCTGCTAAATCTCTCGGTACCGCTGTCCTGTTGTGGCTGGGAAAGTTATTTAGTGTCCGTCAAAGCACATTTTTTGTTCTGGGTTGAAATACAATTCCCAATTTAGCAATTTCATAATTTAGTGGTTTCTGCTATATCAGAGCTATTTGAAATCTATCCCTAAAAGGGTATATAATATTCAAGGTGCACATTGGGTCATTCAGAATAACTTCACACACACCCGCTACTGTGTATTTCCAAGTCTAATTCTGTCACTAAACCCATACCTGTCACCCAGCGCCTAAATACTAGGCCTCAAATTTATATCCGCTAAATCTCTCGTTACCGCTGTCCTGTTGTGGCTGGGAAAGTTATTTAGTGTCCGTCAAAGCACATTTTTTGTTCTGGGTTGAAATACAATTCCCAATTTAGCAATTTCATAATTTAGTGGTTTCTGCTATATCAGAGCTATTTGAAATCTATCCCTAAAAGGGTATATAATATTCAAGGTGCACATTGGGTCATTCAGAATAACTTCACACACACCCGCTACTGTGTATTTCCAAGTCTAATTCTGTCACTAAACCCATACCTGTCACCCAGCGCCTAAATACTAGGCCTCAAATTTATATCCTGCTAAATCTCTCGTTACCGCTGTCCTGTTGTGGCTGGGAAAGTTATTTAGTGTCCGTCAAAGCACATTTTTTGTTCTGGGTTGAAATACAATTCCCAATTTAGCAATTTCATAATTTAGTGGTTTCTGCTATATCAGAGCTATTTGAAATCTATCCCTAAAAGGGTATATAATATTCAAGGTGCACATTGGGTCATTCAGAATAACTTCACACACACCCGCTACTGTGTATTTCCAAGTCTAATTCTGTCACTAAACCCATACCTGTCACCCAGCGCCTAAATACTAGGCCTCAAATTTATATCCTGCTAAATCTCTCGTTACCGCTGTCCTGTTGTGGCTGGGAAAGTTATTTAGTGTCCGTCAAAGCACATTTTTTGTTCTGGGTTGAAATACAATTCCCAATTTAGCAATTTCATAATTTAGTGGTTCTGCTATATCAGAGCTATTTGAAATCTATCCCTAAAAGGGTATATAATATTCAAGGTGCACATTGGGTCATTCAGAATAACTTCACACACACCCGCTACTGTGTATTTCCAAGTCTAATTCTGTCACTAAACCCATACCTGTCACCCAGCGCCTAAATACTAGGCCTCAAATTTATATCCTGCTAAATCTCTCGTTACCGCTGTCCTGTTGTGGCTGGGAAAGTTATTTAGTGTCCGTCAAAGCACATTTTTTGTTCTGGGTTGAAATACAATTCCCAATTTAGCAATTTCATAATTTAGTGGTTTCTGCTATATCAGAGCTATTTGAAATCTATCCCTAAAAGGGTATATAATATTCAAGGTGCACATTGGGTCATTCAGAATAACTTCACACACACCCGCTACTGTGTATTTCCAAGTCTAATTCTGTCACTAAACCCATACCTGTCACCCAGCGCCTAAATACTAGGCCTCAAATTTATATCCTGCTAAATCTCTCGTTACCGCTGTCCTGTTGTGGCTGGGAAAGTTATTTAGTGTCCGTCAAAGCACATTTTTTGTTCTGGGTTGAAATACAATTCCCAATTTAGCAATTTCATAATTTAGTGGTTTCTGCTATATCAGAGCTATTTGAAATCTATCCCTAAAAGGGTATATAATATTCAAGGTGCACATTGGGTCATTCAGAATAACTTCACACACACCCGCTACTGTGTATTTCCAAGTCTAATTCTGTCACTAAACCATACCTGTCACCCAGCGCCTAAATACTAGGCCTCAAATTTATATCCTGCTAAATCTCTCGTTACCGCTGTCCTGTTGTGGCTGGGAAAGTTATTTAGTGTCCGTCAAAGCACATTTTTTGTTCTGGGTTGAAATACAATTCCCAATTTAGCAATTTCATAATTTAGTGGTTTCTGCTATATCAGAGCTATTTGAAATCTATCCCTAAAAGGGTATATAATATTCAAGGTGCACATTGGGTCATTCAGAATAACTTCACACACACCCGCTACTGTGTATTTCCAAGTCTAATTCTGTCACTAAACCCATACCTGTCACCCAGCGCCTAAATACTAGGCCTCAAATTTATATCCTGCTAAATCTCTCGTTACCGCTGTCCTGTTGTGGCTGGGAAAGTTATTTAGTGTCCGTCAAAGCACATTTCTTGTTCTGGGTTGAAATACAATTCCCAATTTAGCAATTTCATAATTTAGTGGTTTCTGCTATATCAGAGCTATTTGAAATCTATCCCTAAAAGGGTATATAATATTCAAGGTGCACATTGGGTCATTCAGAATAACTTCACACACACCCGCTACTGTGTATTTCCAAGTCTAATTCTGTCACTAAACCCATACCTGTCACCCAGCGCCTAAATACTAGGCCTCAAATTTATATCCTGCTAAATCTCTCGTTACCGCTGTCCTGGTGTGGCTGGGAAAGTTATTTAGTGTCCGTCAAAGCACATTTTTTGTTCTGGGTTGAAGTACAATTCCCAATTTAGCAATTTCATAATTTAGTGGTTTCTGCTATATCAGAGCTATTTGAAATCTATCCCTAAAAGGGTATATAATATTCAAGGTGCACATTGGGTCATTCAGAATAACTTCACACACACCCGCTACTGTGTAGTTCCAAGTCTAATTCTGGCACTAAACCCATACCTGTCACCCAGCGCCTAAATACTAGGCCTCAAATTTATATCCCGCTAAATCTCTCGTTACCGCTGTCCTGTTGTGGCTGGGAAAGTTATTTAGTGTCCGTCAAAGCACATTTTTTGTTCTGGGTTGAAATACAATTCCCCAATTTAGCAATTTCATAATTTAGTGGTTTCTGCTATATCAGAGCTATTTGAAATCTATCCCTAAAAGGGTTTTAATATTCAAGGTGCACATTGGGTCATTCAGAATAACTTCACACACACCCGCTACTGTGTATTTCCAAGTCTAATTCTGTCACTAAACCCATACCTGTCACCCAGCGCCTAAATACTAGGCCTCAAATTTATATCCTGCTAAATCTCTCGTTACCGCTGTCCTGTTGTGGCTGGGAAAGTTATTTAGTGTCCGTCAAAGCACATTTTTTGTCTGGGTTTGAAATACAATTCCCAATTTAGCAATTTCATAATTTAGTGGTTTCTGCTATATCAGAGCTATTTGAAATCTATCCCTAAAAGGGTATATAATATTCAAGGTGCACATTGGGTCATTCAGAATAACTTCACACACACCCGCTACTGTGCTATTTCCAAGTCTAATTCTGTCACTAAACCCATACCTGTCACCCAGCGCCTAAATACTAGGCCTCAAATTTATATCCGCTAAATCTCTCGTTACCGCTGTCCTGTTGGTGCTGGGAAAGTTATTTAGTGTCCGTCAAAGCACATTTTTTGTTCTGGGTTGAAATACAATTCCCAATTTAGCAATTTCATAATTTAGTGGTTTCTGCTATATCAGAGCTATTTGAAATCTATCCCTAAAAGGGTATATAATATTCAAGGTGCACATTGGGTCATTCAGAATAACTTCACACACACCCGCTACTGTGTATTTCCAAGTCTAATTCTGTCACTAAACCCATACCTGTCACCCAGCGCCTAAATACTAGGCCTCAAATTTATATCCTGCTAAATCTCTCGTTACCGCTGTCCTGTTGTGGCTGGGAAAGTATTTAGTGTCCGTCAAAGCACATTTTTGTTCTGGGTTGAAATACAATTCCCAATTTAGCAATTTCATAATTTAGTGGTTTCTGCTATATCAGAGCTATTTGAAATCTATCCCTAAAAGGGTATAATATTCAAGGTGCACATTGGGTCATTCAGAATAACTTCACACACCCCGCTACTGTGTATTTCCAAGTCTAATTCTGTCACTAAACCCATACCTGTCACCCAGCGCCTAAATACTAGGCCTCAAATTTATATCCTGCTAAATCTCTCGTTACCGCTGTCCTGTTGTGGCTGGGAAAGTTATTTAGTGTCCGTTCAAAGCACATTTTTTGTTCTGGGTTGAAATACAATTCCCAATTTAGCAATTTCATAATTTAGTGGTTTCTGCTACTATCAGAGCTATTTGAAATCTATCCCTAAAAGGGTATATAATATTCAAGGTGCACATTGGGTCATTCAGAATAACTTCACACACACCGCTACTGTGTATTTCCAAGTCTAATTCTGTCACTAAACCATACCTGTCACCCAGCGCCTAAACTAGGCCTCAAATTTATATCCTGCTAAATCTCTCGTTACCGCTGTCCTGTTGTGGCTGGGAAAGTTATTAGTGTCCGTCAAAGCACATTTTTTGTTCTGGGTTGAAATACAATTCCCAATTTAGCAATTTCATAATTTAGTGGTTTCTGCTATATCAGAGCTATTTGAAATCTATCCCTAAA